>NC_048437.1:29192322-29389074 GCF_004353265.1 Vitis riparia
GGACTTAGAATTCAAACAAAAGGGTAGACTTTTTTAGGTTTTTTTTCTTTAACATGAGACAAGTTTGTCCAACCTGATCATATGTATAATTGAAATAAGATAGGGTTAAATTTAAATTATTTTATTTTTTTATTGTTAAATATATAATAATAATAATAAAATTATTTTCAACAAAATAACTTATAAAAAATTAAAATATTTATTTATTTATAAGATATATTTATTTTTAATATAATTAAAAATTAAAATTTTAAAAATAGCATATATGCACGTTTATTTAATTTTTATTAGAATAAGAATGAGAAATAATTTATATAAATAAGAGGAGGTTGTGAGGGAGAGGAATTGTGCTAACCCTCTAGTTGTCATCCATAGGCGTGTGCACTTGAGTAATTTTAAAGACTTGAAATCATCCTAAATTCATTTTCGGGAAGTTTTGTGAAAGTATAGTTGAGTTTTTCCAAGTATAATGATGTAAATAAGATATACGATGAACATGTAGGTTCACTGAACAAGAAAATCAAATTTTAAAAAAGAAAATTGTGAAGTAATGCTCAAACACCTTTTAGGAGCACTCAAACACTTATTGCACTCAAGCCTCGTGCTTAGACACCTTTTAGGTCATTTTTTTTTTTAATTTTTTTTTTATGCACTACTAATTACTTTTGATCGTTAAAGGGGATGAATATGTGTTTTATTTCAAAACCTCAAACTTAATTCTTTCAAAAACATTTTATAAAGGTTTTTAAAAGAAATGGCTAAGCTATTGGAAGATTAAAACCTCAAATAAAGACATTTTTGACAATTTTTGGTACAACTAGTAGAAGATGTCTTAAACCAATTGAATCGATTAGAGAATCAATTCAATTAATTGGGTTCTCTTGGTTGAGAACTAATCAAGCTCAAAAAAATTTTCTTTCTTCCAATAGTTGGTGTTCGACTAGTCAAGGTCTTGTTGAGGTTTGATTGAGCCTTAAAAATGTCAACGGTCACTTATAGTGTATTAAATACACCAACAACTAGTCAACTGATTGAACTAAAACTTGAATGGTTAAGACCTTTTTGTGTTATTTTAGTTGTTGAGTTGTATTTCTATAAATTGAAGAGTTTCATTGCATTTATTGAGAAAATAATGTTTCTATTTAATAGTTTTTCACCTATTTTCTCTCTTTTTAAACTATTCATTTAAGTGCATTGAATAAAAAATTGCAAATTCTTTAGTGTACCCTTAAAAATTCGTCATAGTCTTTTTTGTATTGGGCAACGTTTGTACTAGAATTAAGAGCATCAAAATCTCCATATTCTTTTTTTTTCCTTGAGTGATATAAACTTCAAGTTAGTTGGGAACTTGAAGGGACTAATGCCTATTGGAGTCAATGAATTCAATTGTAAAAAATGAAAGCATGGGTTGAAACCCTAATTAATGAAACCCTTATTTAAGAGATTAAGGAAAGTGAACGTAGGTGAGTTGTCGAATCACTATAAAAAAAGTTCACATTTATCTTTCTCATACTATTTAATTTATTACATTTTTAGGTGTTTTTCTTAATCAAATTAATATTGTTTTAGTTACCTTTACACATTATCATTTGAATAACTTTTAATCGATCCATAAATAAAGAATAAAAATTTAATTTCTAGTATGCTTTCAATCGACAAAGAAGGCCCATTCCTATTACCCTCGACACTTTCGATTTACAAAGAAGGCCATTCATATCAAATGGAAATATAGTAAAATAAGGATCTTATTTTAAAAATGAATTTTAAAACCTATGATTATAGAATAAGCCAATCGCATTTTGTCATGACGTTAACATGTTAATAGAGCATGATAATTAAATGAATTGTGTACATGAAATCATAATTACATTAATATGACGCGATAAATTAAGTATATCAAAATAAAATTTCATACTTAGTGAATCATATCAACAATTAACCTAAAAACTTCATGCTTTCAATCACTCCAAACACAACAAAATATGCTTTTCCACTCAAATTATTATCGTACCAAACAATAATTAGAGAAGAAAAGTTAGGGTTCAATCCACTAATTTAGTGGACAAGCCACTAACTATCCACCGTGAATGCAACTAAATAAAAATTATTAACAAGGATTAGCTCAAGTTGGTATCATAATGAAAATTGAAGAAAGGAATAATTCACATTAAATTTGAAGAAATAGGAAAAAAAAAATTATTGAATTTGAATTTATATTTTATTTTAATTTCTTTTATTATTTTTGTTCTTTTCATTTTACTTTTATTGCAAGAGAGGGCTTTAACTTTGAATTAATTAATTAAAAATGATGAAATAATCTCTATATTTGTGAATTTAGTTCATTTTATATTTTTATTCTAAGAATAAGCTAATTTTGACATAAATGTCATTCAACATTTTAAATATTTACATGTATGTTAAGAAAAAATAGTTATTTTTACAAGAAAAAATTGAGGGTATTTTTTTTTTATCAAAATGAGGTAAAAAATGGGTGATAACTTTGAATTAATTGATTAAAATTGATGAAATAATCCCTATGAATTTAGTTTTTTTTTTTTTTTTTATATATTTTTATTTGAAGGATAACCCAGTTTTGACACAAATGTCATTCAACATTTTAAGTATTTACATGTATGTTAAAAAAAAAGTAATTTTTACAAAAAAATAAAATAAAATTGAGGGTATTTTTGTTAAAATGAGGCAAAAAACGGGTGAAGAGTTAGATTTTTAAAATTGGATTTTTAATGAACTTTTGAGTCAAATCACCCTTTAATTTGTTTGTTCTTTATAGATCCCTGTTATTATATTTATGAGATAATGACAAAGAAAAAAAATTAAAATTATTGATCAAAGTTCACATCATATTATTTTTTGGGGAAATGAATTATGGTTTAAGCATCTTGATTTTTTTTTAAAAAAATTATGATATTAAAATTAATTGGTTGTGACTTTGCACCTCATGGGGGTAATTCCTTTAGTGTGGGCGTGCTCTATGTGTTAGGAAGTAGTTTTCATCACTTTCTTATGAAATTAATTCATAGAGAAATTTTGTAGTTTAATGTCCAAACCTAACACCTTTTAGACAAATAAAAATAAATAAATAATAATAATTTTTAGGATAAATAAAAAGAAAAAAAAATTAATATTCTTCAATGTTGTTATTTTTCTAAGATTAATTTATTTTCCCTTATATATATAAAACATTAAATTTGATGTCTTATTTTCTAGTGGAATTGGTATGACTTTAATGCAATTACTCAAAATGGTTATAAAATGATAAAGGTTGATAATCTCACTCTCGTACAAGATTATAAATGTTTTTTCTTTTTTCTTTTTAATTAATCAACTACATGATATAATTCCTGATATTTAAATTTTTTAAAAATATATTATATTTAAAATATTATTTATTAAATTAAAAGTCCGTTTGATAGTGATTTTAAATATTTTAAATATTTTTTATAATTGAAATTTTTTTATCATGATATCAAAATTTTGATGATAAAAAGATTAAAAATACTTTTAAAAAAATCAAAAAGATCCTGAAAAGAGTGCTCCTAGGGGAAAAAAGAATGAGAAACAATTCAAAAAAATTTGAAAACCCATGAAGTGTGTTTTACCCAAATGCATGAAGTACTTTTCAGAATCCACAAAAGCAGAAAGAAACAAAGAATTAGTAGATCCATTTGACCCACCACGCCTCTCTCTCTCTCTCTCTCTCTCTATTTGAACTTTGAATTTTTTCACTCTCACTTTCACCTACTTCTTTCTTCTTTTGCCGCTCCCTTTCTCTATAAAAAAACAAAGGATCTATAAAAATATATTAATTAAATAGTACAGATTTTCCTGTAATATTATTGTTTTTCCTCCTTTGTTGTTTTCTTTCAACCACTGAGCTAGAGATCTACTTCTTCTTCTTCCTCCACTTCTTTAGGTAATTTTTTCTTTTTTCAATTTTTGGGTGGCTGCTCTTTCTTTTGCTTCTTCTCTGGATTTTCCCAAGAAGATTTCTGAATTTTTTTGGCTCTTTTTTTATGTGGGTTTGTTCTGATTTGCCTTTTACTCCATTTGTCGGTAATGTTCTGTCTACTGTTTCTTGCTTTGCTTCTTCTTGCATTGGGTTTTTGTAAGAATTTCTGTTTTGGGCCTTTTTGGGGGTTTCTGTTTGGTGGCTGGGAAAGTGTCGGGTGAAAGAAGTAAGTGGGCAGCGGGAACTTTATGTTGAAAAGCGGAATAGTCGGTTCGATTGTGTTGTTGGTTATTTGGCTGAGTAAAGTTCGGTTTTTCTATTTCTGGGAAGTAAACAGTAGAAAATGTGAGATTTGAGCTTTCATTTCCTTCCTTTTCTTGGCAACCAAACGGAGGGCTGCTTCAAGATAGGTGTTGTTTGAATGTCCAATACCCCATTATGTTTCTTTTTTCCTTTCACCGGGCATTTGAAAATACATCTTGATAATGTACTATGAAGGCGTCCCATAGCCGCCAAATTAGAACTAAGCCCCAATTCTGATATGTTTCTTGAGAGTTCCTGGGGAAAACTATACTATATCTGTTTGAAGGGGGCGAAAGACTTGCCTATTTAGAATGTTATCCGACTTCAATTGTGGGTTTTAGGTTAGAATGCTGCACTTATGAGATGTGATATTAACTCTTTGATCGTGAAGCTGTGTTTTTCTTGGTTGTTTACTTCTAAGAGATCATTGAAATAATTGAGCATTTTCTTTCTGTATTGATTATGAAAGATTTGTTTCGTGGGTATATGTCTTCATCTAATTGCCTACCTCAAGTTAGGGATTTGGACTTGCTGAGGCTGACAAAACCTGCATAGCTGTAGGACAGTGCCGTGGAGGATAACGATTGAGTGGGAAATAGGAAAACAAATATGATTCTTGTTGAGGTCCTAACTGTCTAAGTGCATTGATTTTTGGAAGTGGTAGTGTTCTGGAATTAGGTCTCCTACGATTTTGTAGGGTATATTGATTGTTCGGATCTCTTGTCAGACATCTTGTACCCCATGCCCGTGTCTGCAGGGAAGTAAGCGAAGCTTGGTTAAGCTGAGGATGCTTACTTTATGGTCATAGTAAGTCTTTTAGCTCCTCATGTTACGCCTTTACGCCTTTTCTCATTTTGAGGCAACTCCCATGAATTCCAACTTTAACTGTTCCCTTTTGAGCATGTGACCCATGATGTGGGGTTTGGGCTTGACTTGTTTGAAGTTTACTGTTTTGTGTGCCTGATAGAAATGGTATCTAATGGTGGATATGTGTTTATTATTTCAATATTGATTCTTGCTGTAATATATTTGTTCTTCTTGTATGTCCCACACACTCAACCTCCAAACACTGTCCCTTCTATTTTATCTTCGTTTTCTTGGCTACTTGATAGAATTGGAACTTTTTGTTAATTTTGTTGTGTGAATACTTGCTAGGACTAAAACTTTTTGGAGGACATCAGGTGGGAGGAGTGAGCACAAGCTATGGATCAGTATGAGATACTAGAGCAGATTGGGAAAGGTTCCTTCGGTTCTGCCCTTCTTGTGAGACATAAACATGAAAAAAAGAAGTGAGAATGCACATTATAGTTTTTTTGGTTTCTCTCTCTGTAGTTTTTCATATTTGATTGAGATGTTAAAACATTTGAACATCATGATTACTGTAGATGTGTATTATATGGTGATTGTAATTATATTTTCTGTTATACTCTCAAGGTATGTCCTGAAGAAAATCCGCCTTGCTCGCCAGACTGATAGGACCCGAAGATCTGCCCATCTGGAGGTCAGTACTTTTATTTGTTTTGTCCTGCCTTCTCTAAACTTAAGCAAACAAAACTATTGAGTTATTTTTCTTTCCAGTTTTTTTTTTTTTTTTCGGATAAGTAAAACACATATATCAGCAAAAGGCAAAACGCCGCATTGCATACAGGGAGTATACGAACGACGAGGGGCCTCTCAACAAAAAGACAAAAAGGAACAAAAAAACCCACCGAACCCTTAACTGGAGGCTGGCCACTAAGAACCTATAAGGGAGCGAGGCTCCCACCCACTATACAATTTTTGTTTCCACCCCCACACATTACAAACAAAAGAGATTCTTTTGTTTGGGAGCATGCTTAAAAGGTGAAGGATTTTCCAATCAAAAAAAAAAAGGTGAAGGATTGCTTTAGAAAAAAAAAACCCATGCATACCAAAGAGAAAGGAAAAGACCATTTGAACAATTTGACCTTTTGCCAATCTGAGAACATAATGTTGACTGCTTTGTTGGTTCGGTGTGGGTATAAAAAAAGTGACATTAAGTTTTGTCAATGTCCAGACCTGGTTATGATTCCCTATAGTCTATATCATTTCAGATAGGTAAAACTCATACATTGCCCCTAATGTTCAAGTACCGAATATGGATTTGAAATAGATGTCATCTTGATAGGAACTGATGCAAATTCATTACTTTATGATTTATAAACTTTATATTTCTAAGATGCTGTATTTGTTCCTGTTTTGGCAGATGGAGCTGATTTCTAAAGTACGAAATCCATTATCGTTGAATACAAAGATTCTTGGGTAGAGAAGGTCGGACAAATAATCTCTTTGAAATAATTTTTGTTAGGACCTGTTGTTTTCCATTCTATAGTTGGTCCTTTTTCACCTTTTTGTTATTTTAACTCCTTTAGTTGGTGCATTTAGCTAAGAATTACCTTTTTCTGGCAATTGCACCAACAATGGTGCTGTCATTGATATTTGTTCTCTTGCCATTCTTCCCTACATGTTGGTTATAGTTTTCTTATTCTGAAACTGTGAGAGAATTGCATACCATATGCCTTTGATGCTTAGTCAACTTGGTCCTTGAGTTCTAGATGATGTTTGCCCATTCTTCCTATGTACTACCATATCTCTGTGGCTTGTTTCTATGTTTTTATATTAATGGTTGCCTCTTTGAATTGATAAATATTCACAAAAAAATTGGTCTGATCTCCATTGTTTTGCTGCTTTTGAAGCAACCTTCTTGATTTTTCTATTTTTCTGAGTTCCAAATGGAGAATCCCAAGTGTGGGCTTCAGGATTAGATCCTTGAACTATTGGCTTTTATATATGGGTCATGGAGTATGCGGCCAAGTTAGTTTGTAGACTTACAGGCCCAGAGCAAGGGTCACATTATTGGTTAGTCTGATAAGACTTGGTGAAGTTGTATCCCAATGATTATTTCTGTGACACTTTGGAACTTCATACAAGATTTTCCAATTGCAGCAACAGATTGACTGGTATAGCCAAGTCATGGTTGGTACAGCTGGGTCATGGATGACATGACTGAGTTATGAATGAGTTGTGTTGTAGTGTTGAGATGGTACAAGTTCCAAAGCCGCAATTGGAGGTTCACAAGTCTGAGTTTGGTTCAGAAATAGAAACTGATAAGTCATTAATACTCCAAGATTTGAATTCTATACATCTGGAATAAACTAGGTTGCGATGAAGGGCTTGTACTCTAGTGATCTGCAATGGGATATCACCAGTAACAAATGTGGCAGAGTGTTCCAGAATGATAAGTTTTTTTATATTTTTTTTTAATTTTAATTTTTTAATTAAAAACAAAGTTTTATGAACAGAGATAATTTTTATGGTGCTACTCTGCAATTAGGAATTAGTTTATCACATTCCAACTATGCTATGTTGAGCCTACCATCTTTGCACCATTATGAAACCCATGTATTCTAAGAAATTGAAATAACCTATTATTATCAGATTCTGCATTGATAATTTTTGTCTTCACTTTCAGGGTTTGCTATGTATGCATTGTTATAGGGTACTGTGAGGGAGGAGACATGTAAGTTTATGCTTCATGTTTAGTTCAGTTATTTGACAAATTTTAGACCATCTGTTTGGCATAATGATTTCTTTGCTACATGTGTGAACTTTGTATATTGCCTCTTCATTGTTCATACAGGGCAGAAGCTATAAAAAGAGCCAATGGTGTTCATTTTCCAGAAGAGGTTGTTACTCTGGCAGTGGAGTTCATTCCACTGCTGATTTATTGTTTTAACCTTCCTATTTTAAAACCTTGCTCTATGGTACTTCGTGTCATTTCTGTCTGATACTTGAATTTGACCTATGTGCAGAAACTTTGCAAGTGGCTAGTTCAACTCCTGGATGGCACTTGATATTTGCATGCAAACCATATTCTTTCATCGTGATGTCAAGGTCAGTGGAATCTCTTGATGCAACTGGTAGAGGTATCAGTTAATCTCTTATCTGTGTGAATATCAAAAACTATTTTGCTCTAATGGTGTTCTCCAATTGCTTCAGTTGTTCGAATATATTTTTGACAAAGGACCAAGACATACGTCTAGGTAATGAATCCTTCCTCCCTCTTCTCTATTGTTTCTGTTAGGCCTTATGTTAACTTGTCAGTCACTCATGCTTGCTTCTGTTCTATATTTTAGATGTATGGACTGGTTTATATTATATTTTGGATTCAGTTGATTTTGGTCTTGCTAAGATGTTGACTTCTGATGATCTTGCTTCCTCTGTGAGTAGCATGGGCTTATAGAATGACTTTTAATTTCATACTTACACACCTGCTGAATCTAATTACCATGTGTTTCTGCTCCTATTGCAGGTTGTGGGGACTCCCAGTTATATGTGCCCTGAGCTTCTTGCTGATATACCATATGGTTCCAAGTCAGATATCTGGTCTCTAGGTAAAGTATATCACTTTGAGCTTCAAGGATCATCTAGCCTTGATATGTGTTTATTCCTTTGTTGACTATTTAATAAACATCTAACATATGCCTTATCCAGGGTGCTGTATATATGAAATGACTGCTCACAAGCCTGCATTTAAAGCCTTTGTAAGTTTCTTGTTGTGGTTTGTAGAATTATTAGATTGAGTGTTGACTGGCATTCAGAAACTCTATAACCATTACCTAATTAAAATGCTTTATCTAGGAGGATGTATAAGTAGTTTATCATACCACATCTTGTGCTCCTGTTTGGAAAGCACTCATTTCTGTGTGCGTTAGTGCTAATATTATCATTGTTGCAGATCACATTCTTGGTTTTTTATTTTATTTATTTTTTATACACTGCTCATGTCATTGATTGTCGGTGATAAACTTTTCTATTTTCTAATGCCAATTAGCTAGTTTACACCGGGGTTAACTTTATCTTAAGGTCCAAAATAATGCAACTGGAAATGTTTACACGACATCTGAAAGGAACAATTCTGCTATTGGTAATGGATCTATTACCAAAAAGAGTCACAAAAAAAGAATCACCATCAGATAAATGGTTTTTCCTTGGAATTCTAAAAAGTGACCCTATATATAATAATAAATAGATTCCAATTAAGTTAACACTAACAATTTATAATTGTTTTAAATTGCGATTCCATTTTTTTGAGTTTTGATATGTAGCATTCATGATTTGTTCCCTGCCCACATCTCTGCCCATCTTCAGTACGTGTCTTGACAATTTTTTGGTTCAGTAATGAAATATTTGCTAGTTTGTGCTCCTAGTACATTGGCAAAAAAACTTACTGTAATATGTTTTTTGTTCTTTTTTGAGCAGGATATGCAAGCTCTGATAAACAAAATAAACAAGTCTATAGTGGCTCCACTTCCAACCATGTATTCTGGTGCATTGTGAGTTTTTTCCCTACTTCATGCACATTATACTCTGCATATTAGCGATCTTTTAACACAACCTGCATTTCTCACACACACACTAACACTATATATATGGCTTTCACTACTAAAATGGTTTTCCTGATCTATTTTCCTCCCTTCTTTTCCTTCCTCCTGCAGTCGGGGACTTGTAAAAAGCATGCTGCGGAAAAATCCTGAACTTAGACCAAGTGTATGTAATATTTTGGTTTATATGGCTTTTTATTTTATTTTTTTACTTTATTTTCATTAATGTGCATACAATATTATCTTGAAATAAGTGAATGGTTTACCAATGTACTTACATCCATAGTACTTAGTACTTGCATCCATAGTTCTTAGTACTCACCATCTGATGATTCCTCAAAGTGATCTCTGGGGTATAATATCGCTCCATAATTATGATATTGAAGTCTAATACATGATCCATTTTGGAAAAACTTGCCTTCCTAAAAGATTGATCAAAACTTACTTTCACAGCGATTGTCCATAATTTAAAAATTGTAATATACTATTGACCATATATTCTTTGGGGTTGTTCTCTCTGATAGTTGATGCATGTCTTTCTGTTGTTCATGTACATTAGAGTAATGCTTCTATGCTTCTTGACTATGTTGCATGGACTAGGGAGCAGAAATCAAAGTGTGCATGTCTAAATGTTGGATATTTGACATCCAGTTGGAATATGTGAATTTGGATTTGGGTGTATAAGAAAAATGAAAATATATCTTTTGCAAATATAAGCTAGCTATACATATGGTTTTTTCATTATCCCTAGTAGTTACATGAAAATTTCTATTAGATTACAAAGGTACAGTAGAAGCATGACAAATCCACATGTAATATTCTACCTTAACACAGGGACTTACTAGTTACAGCCATTTATATGAACTTAGTGTTGGGCTTGTTTTTTAGAGAACTATCATTGTTCTAATCTTATAAGGTTTACATTTGAAAAATGTGGGCTCAACTTTGAAGATTGGACACATGTCCACACCCAGACCCATACCCATCTCCTTGTACCCCATCCTTGTCATGTGATGTCAGACATGTGTGTGATTGTTAATTTGAAAGGTATGGGTGCCATAGTCTGTTGATAGTATTTACAATTTATTCTAATCTTTGTTTCTTTGGATGTCTCCACCATTCTGAAGTGTAGCTTTATTTTTCCAGGCTGCAGAGTTGCTCACTCACTCACACCTTCAACCTTACATCCTTAAGATCCATCTGAAATCCAATAGCCCTAGACGAAACACTTTCCCTTTCCAATGGTCTGATTCCAACTACATCAAGAAAACTAGATTCCTGGAGCCAGAAGCTGTTCCTATGTTCTCTGACAGAGAGAAGCGGAGATCATTCAGCAATGACAGGACCTTGAATCCTAGTATATCTGGAACTGAGCAAGACTCTCCTTGTTCTAGTCAAAAGATGCAGGAATTCTCCAGTCATTTAAATCGGAAGTTTGCTGAATTATCTGTTGGCAGCACTCATGAAGACATTGGTATTGATAAATCAGTGGTCACAAAGTTCTCAAGTGCTACCAAAACCCCTAGGTCAACACCATCAAAAACTTCTTCTACTCCTAGGAGACAGACAGCAACATCAAAGATATCACAAATTGCTCAAATCGTGATTCAGTAAGTTTTATAGCTCAGAATATATAATTGAATTTCTGCTTGTCTTAGCTTACACAGGGGAATTGATAGAAATGAGATGTCAAGCTCCCCATTTTCTTCTCAGAAATAAAATCTTCTCTATAACCTCATCCCTAGCACCTAGAGTTAGGACCCTAACATTGATGGTGCCCTGCATTTGTAGAGGGTTCCGATATCATGCATAAGCATCCATGCTTATGATGCAAGACTTGCCCATTAGCTGTTTCTGAAAACTTTTGTATGATCTTTTTGTGGGTTGATATATACTATATTGTATCTTTATATCTGCAGTTTCCAGTGTCACATACTCCAGTGAGCAAGTCTTCCTGGTCAACTCGAAGAGCATCACTTCCATTTCCAACAAGAGCTGCTACCTTAGAAACCCCTTACAGACCCAATGTTCGCCTCCTCCGCAGCGTGGAGTCTCCAGATATCTCTGTTAATGCCCCAAGAATTGATAGGATTGCAGAATTTCCTCTAGCCTCCTGTGATGACCCTCTTTTCCCTATCCGTAAAACTTCATCAACATCTGCTCAATGCTCTTCTAACTCACCAGATAGCGGTGACTGTTCAATCACAAAGGACAAGTGTACAGTACAGATTTTGGACAAAGCCTTTGTCAGGCAGAATTTCACTGATGCAGACCATGGAGTTCCTCGAAATGGAAGTGAATGCTCAGAGCACAACCCAACTACTGGTGTTTCTAGCCGCTCATCTTCAGATTCACGACAGCGCAGGTTTGACACCTCATCATACCAGCAGCGCGCTGAGGCATTAGAGGGGTTGCTCGAGTTCAGTGCAAGGCTCTTGCAACAAGAAAGGTTCGACGAACTTGGGGTGCTGCTGAAGCCATTCGGACCAGAGAAAGTTTCTCCCAGGGAAACTGCTATATGGTTGACAAAGAGCTTCAAGGAGACTGCAGCCTAGCAGAGATACTAATACCAATCTAATTATGTTCCCACTTGTACAATGCCTCTACCTATTGA
Organism: Vitis riparia; assembly: GCF_004353265.1. Lineage (NCBI taxonomy): Eukaryota > Viridiplantae > Streptophyta > Magnoliopsida > Vitales > Vitaceae > Vitis > Vitis riparia. Next base: position 29,204,612 of record NC_048437.1, read on the forward strand.
CATATCCAACTTCAAAGATAGGATCTCACTATCTGTTAACCGTGTCTTCTCACTTGAAGGCTGCTTAGAGACTTGTAATATGGATTGTAATATCACCTTATTGACAACTCTGTTTGAACCCGAAAGTGTTGGGAAAAATGAGGAAAATGGAAGTTTTTGGAGTCAGTCCATGAGCTTGTAAGTATTTATTAATCTGTTCTGCAGACATTGGAACCGTTCTTAAAACTTAAGAGGAAGTTTAGTGCCCGTAAAATTCAAGTATTGATATATATATATATATATATATATATATATATATATATATAAATTGATATGTCATAATAATTAAAAATTTTAGGAATATTATAATTATTTGTGTATTTAATAATTTTTAAAATGTGATTTGCAAATATAAAATTTAGTTAATAATAGAAGAAGATGAAGTTTGAAAACTATAAAAAAATTTGAAAATAAAAGCATCCCAATGGTTCAAAAGGGATAGGTAAAACGACGTCGTTCCAAGTGCTCCAAATTTTGTAGTGTCCACCGGCTTTGATGGATTGCCAGCATTTTGGCTTGGGTTCGACATGGAAGAAGGTGGAATTGTGGAGGCGTACGAGGTTCAGTACTCTGATCTAATCCTCCTGTCTTCTTCTTCTTCAAGTGGGGTTTCATTATCACTATCAGCAGCAGAGCTGTCAAGGCTTGAATCCATCTCTACTTCAATAATGGGAGCCCTAGGACCCTCCGGCCCCGGTCTCCTTGCAGTCACCGGCGTCCCCAATGCCTCCACTCTCCGACGGAGCCTTCTTCCCTTAGCCCGCAAGCTTGCGCTTCTCAACCCCCAAGATCGTAATCGCATTCTCAAGGTAACCCAATTGAAATTGCGCTAATCATTTTCCAATTCAGAAATTGGGTGGAAAGTAGTTTCTTTTTTGGGGTATCGATTCCTTCCGCTGAGAAGGGTGCAGTTTTGGTTGGGGGTTCTCTGATTTAGCCTGAGGGTTCTCTCATTTTCTCTCCACCGCAGAACAAAGCATGATTGTGTTTTCTCCGTTGCTGTGTAGAATATGCGTTTTCTTCGTCTTCTTTTGTCAATCGTCCCAAACCCTAGCCTTGGTTTTCTCGCGTAGTCTTGTCAAGCGGCAAAACCGAGGCCTATGGGGTTTCTGTGTTCTCCGTTTCTCGTCTTACGTGAAAACACTGTGTTGGCTTTTTTTCGTATTCGTGTGTGTTTGTTTGTTTGTATTTTGGGACAGACATCTAATTATATCAATGGGTTTTCTTCATTTCTGTGTTGATCGTGTTCTCTCATTTTCATCCCCTCCATTGATTTTATATGGAATTTCCAAAATTCATGTAATTTTTCAATGTTTCCAGGTTCCAAATACTTTAAGTAATTGCTGATGTGCAATGGAAATGGATGATAAACTGAAAAAGTAGTTCCTTTGTTTAAGCTTGAACTCTTAATTACCCTGAATCCGAGCTTTGTCAACCCGTCCTCTATCCTATTTCCATCATCTGATCACCATGTTTTGTGGGGTTGTGTTTAGAGCCTGTGATATAGAGCCCCATTGAAGGTCTTGAATTCTGTGAATTTACGTCTACATTGGGTTTTTTTTCTGTTTTCTGGTGATGGGTTTGCTTTTGTATTAAATCCCTTTTGACATGCTGAACATACACTTATTCAAAATCAAATTTGTTTTAGGATTGCGACTCAGCTAATCTTGTCTTCAAGAGTTCTTCTGGTTGATTATCGAATGCCAATAGCAACATTTGTTTAGAAACTTTGACCTAGATGATTATGATGTTAAAACCACTACCAAGCACACAGCATACACATACTTCACTCAACATATTTGCCTCGTTTTGGGACCAAAGTTTGTTTGGTTAGAAATTTTTATTTTTGGCAAGAATCTACCAATGTTAATTTTATTATTGATGGATTTTCCAGGAGCACAGCTTGGGGAGTGACGTTCCTTTGAAGAATTTGGATAGAAGTGTCTCCTCCTTTGCTATGCAACTCAAATATGAACAAGGTTCAAAATCCACTCAAAGTGGACCAAGTCATAAAGTAAATGACAGTGGAAGTGAAGAACAAGATTGTAATGATGTTTATGGTTTGAGCAAAATCCAGAATGAAGAATTTAAGAATCTTGGGAGTACTTTCAAAGATCTAGGATTTTGCATGATGGAGCTGGGGCTCCATCTTGCACGGATATGTGATAGGGCCATTGGTGGTGAAGAGCTTGAGCAGAGTTTGTTGGAATCATGCTCAGCAAAGGGGCGTCTTATACACTATCATTCAACGTTAGACAGCCTCATAATAAAAGAGATGGGGAGGAGAAAGGGGTTTAGCAAACAAAAGGCTAACCACAAAAGGGACCAGGAACGCCCCATAAGGAATGAGCAAACTGCGGCAGAATTTCCCAACTTGGGTAAAACTGGAGATGCAGGTAGTTATTGTTGCGATCCTTCCAACCTATGGCAGAAGTGGCATTATGACTATGGTATTTTCACTGTCCTGACAGCTCCGTTATTTATTTTGCCTTGTCATGCACAATCAACAAAAATGGAAGATCATTTTTGCAAATATTGTGAGCAAGAATGTCCATCCCCTAGTGGACACACATATTTGCAAATATTTGATCCTAATAAGAATAATGTCCTCATGGTGAGGGCTTCTCCTGATAGTTTCATTGTTCAGGTGGGGGAATCAGCTGATATCCTATCAAAAGGGAAACTTCGCTCCACCCTCCACTCAGTGTGCAGACCAGGAAAGCTAGAAAACTTGAGCAGAGAAACATTTGTTGTCTTCTTGCAGCCAGCATGGAGCAAAACTTTCTCTATCTCAGATTATCCCATGGACCACTCTGTGGTAAGTGGCCAGCGTGATGGAATTCACTGTGCTGGGGAGGAACCCGGTAAACTAACTCGAGAAATTCATAGAATAGTTCCTCCACTTGCATCACGGTTGAAGGATGAAATGACATTTGCGGAATTCTCACGTGAAACTACTAAGCAATATTATGGTGGCAGTGGATTGCAGTCAAAGAGATAAAAAGCTCCTTGGTCTTCAGTTCTGTAAATCACTGTATTTGGTAAATCCTCTGTATCCATTCTGTACCAAATCACTTGATTCTTTTTTGACTGGAATTTAACTTGAATCCTTTTCTTACACTGCTGTTTCTTTCCTCCTGACTATTGATGCATGAAGACCATCGAATGTTTGCTCAACTTCGGTTGCTAATGCTATAGGTATGAGTACATTATGGCAGGATCGGTCACCCAGGCAAAACCAAGCCACCTCCAAGAAGAATTGGCTCTGCCCCACTGATCCGTATAGAGCGAAGTAGCTGCCCAGTGATCCCTAGGTAGCACGTCTGTTTGTTTAGTGTTCATGCCGCTGCTGCCGTTTCTAGGACCGACCATACCTCACCTGCACAGGTACCTACATAGTGTAATGTTGGCTGCATATTCAACATAGCGGTTCGACTCGTGTGCCTTCCAAAACCAGGAGTCTTGGAGCCTGCCGTGTACGATTAGCCAGCCTTGTGGCTGCAAAAGGATTAGAAGGCCCCCAAAGCTATGGTTCCCAGCTGGGCTATGATAACTCCGCATCCCGAAGCAATGCTTTACTCCTAGGCACATTACACTAAACTGTCCTTGTGTCATCACCATGTGGAAGAACAATAAGTCTAATACACCAGGAAACTCTGCCACATTAAAATTCAAGGAAAATCAAATGGATGTTCCTTGCTGAGACATTGATTCTTGCCCCGTGTTTGGGGTTTTACGTGAGTCATTGTAAATAATTTCAAACGCCAACCATGTCCTTTGTTTTAGCTGGAGGGTGAGGATGGGCTCAAGGCTTTAGTTTATTTACATATACAGAGACTTAGGATTACAAACAAAACCCTAGACGAATGTCCTTAATCCTCTGCTGATGATATTACACTTCCTTGCAGGCATATTTGTTAAAGACCCAGAAGCAAATGAACGGAGCCCACCCCAAGAAACGCCTGTGACCCTGAAACTGGACTGTGACCATGCAGATTCCAGATTCCAGAGTAGTGCTAAATGAAAGTATAGAAAGACAAAACAGTAGGGAGGTGTTGGGTCAGAAGCACAAACAGAATGTTGGTGTAGAACAAAACATTTCCACAGACAATTCAGTTCCCACTTCGCTATCTTTATCATCCCCCATCCCACCCACCAGACCATCACCACTCCTTATTCAAATTCCCTGTAGCCATGAACTCACTTTTGTCCCCCGCAAGTCACAAATTCCTATCTTCACATAGACCCATCTAAATGCACAAAGATAAATGATAATTATGATATTAGTCCCCCCTATGAAGAATGATTAGACAACATTTTTTGGAATTGTTTTCAGGGACATATGAAAAGAAAGGGTATTTGCTTGGGGTTTGCCCAGCTGAGTTTTCAGTCTCCTTTCAGCCAATTTTGAAAAATGAGGAGGAAATGGAAAAGCACATTTGAAATGTGGATTGATCAATGAGCAAAAGAGGCAAAGGGAATAAAGGCTTGCCCTTTGGGCCAGCAGTGATGTAGTAAGAAACAAACGACTTTAAAAAGAGAAAGCTGCTGATCTTCTCCTCTCTCTCCTTGCTTTTACACATACTTGAAGAACAGCTCTCCCTGAAAAAACAAAAAGGAGAGAAGCTGAGATAAAAAAAGGAGCATGATGACGTCTCTAGGGCACGCCTCCTCAGGGGTTGTGCCATAAACCAAACAGAACAGGAGGTGGACAGATGTGGAGGGTGCGCCCACATGTGGGCCCGTGGGCCCATGCATCGGGCTTGGGGATTTTGAATGGGCCCCCCACAAGGGTGGTTTGGCCCATTTTTGACCAAGGAAAAAAGGCCTATAATAACCCAACCCCACTACTGTTTCAAAAACCAAAGCCGAGCTACTACTGTCTCACTCTCTCTTTCTCTGGTTTTTTTTTTATAGCTGCATGGAAATGGACCACGGAATCGGTATCGGAGGGCGGCTGCCGGAGACCCCACCGGAGCCGATGGAGTTCCTGTCTCGGTCGTGGAGCGCCTCGGCTCTTCAAGTCTCCAAAGCTCTCCCTCCTCCTCCTTTTCCTCTTTCTTTTCCTCATCCTTCTTTTCATTCCAAGGCTGCCAGCTCCGCCACCATTCCCGTCCACGAAGACCTCGCCGGAGAGTCCGAGGAGCCGGTCACCATTGCCGGGAACCCCTTCTCTTTTGCTTCCTCTGCCACTTCTCAGCTCGTCCTCGAACGCATAATGTCGCAATCAGTTAGTAATTTAGTATACATATTGCCGATGTTTTTAGCTTTGAATTGATCAGTTTTCTCATTTATCTGCTTGTTATTTTTGCTCAGGAAGTGAACGCAATTACGCCTGGGAGGTTATCACACAGTAGTGGACCATTGAACGGTGGGCAGAGCTGTGGAGGGTCTCTTACAGAAGAAACAGACAGCCCGCCAGTTTCTCCTTCGGATGAGTTCGACGACGTCGTTAAGGTCATGCATCTTTCTTTTGATCCCTAGGTTGATTTCTAGTTTATTTTCTGCTTCCTGGGACACTGATATCACATGGGGGTCTTGGCTTCAAAGCTGAGTGAGAGCCAAGGACAGCAGAGCTTTCACTCCTACAGAAAATACCCAGAGCCCACTGACTTGGGATTGCTTTTATCATTATTCTTCCAATAAAACAATAACTTTATCATCTTTTACTTTTTTTTTTGTTTTCTCTTTTCTTCTTTGAGGTGGGCTACATAGCTAGGGGTGTCTCTTTGGATTCTGAGGTCCATGACTTATGGGTATTAGGCTTAGCTGTAGTGTGGCTGAGATTCTAGGTTTGAAAAGGGTTCCTTGGCTGAGCAGACGAAAAACTTTAGTGGATTTTGGCTCCATGACTTCAAAAGATGATAAAGGAGGAAAAGGAAAACCAACCTCACAAGTTACTTAATCATCAATTTTTCATAAGCAAAGTACTGATAAATGTACGTGTGGGACTCGTCACTGACGTCTTATCTCGTGTTGATATAATTGTTTTCAGTGACAATAGGTTGGTGATGGTACCCAACTGGGATCACATTGGAAAGGAAAATATTTTATATTTTTGATATGGGAAAAACCCCTTAAATAAATATCCTTAATTAAAAATATTACAATATATATATACAAGATTGGTCATAACATGTACCATTACAGCATTACTCCCAGGAAAAATGCTTTTCTATGGTCATATAGTACATTAGGAGAAACCCCTAAACAATTTTTGTGATTTGAAAATACAGGCTATTGGGTTGTTTTTCTACTGGTGAATTGAGAGGAGGGTGGTGCGTAAGAGGAGATTAATTTAGGGAAAGGTCATATCAGGTTTCCCAAAGCGGTTTTGTCTGTTTTGGGCAAATGAAAGAAGTTGCAGTGTGTGTGGCAGAGCCCTTGTTCTCTAGCTCTTCCCTCCCTTTTACTCCAAACACAAGCCATATCAGTGATAGGTTGGGCAGAGGGGGTGGATGACAACCGCTGTCTCCTCACTGATTATACATTGAAGCCATCTCTACTATAGCGCTGCTCGTGTTTGAATTTTGTGAATGTCCTTGATGTTTCAAGACTTTACTATTTATCTGTCATGTGGGCATTGTTCCAGAGATGAATTTGTCTAACAACTGGACCCAAAAACCTAAAATAGTATCAATTTTTATAGGAGTCCAAACACACCTTTGTCTTACTGTGGTTTTTGTTATATATATATTCGTTTTTCAAAATGCTTGAATTATTTTGAATAGTTTTAAAGTGATGAGACGTTTTTTTGTTGAAAACATTTTTTTGCTTCTCTTAGGATTTCAGTTCATTTTGGATTCTTCGTCACTTTGCATCTCGTATTCACTATTATGCATGCAGTTCTTCAGTGCAAACAACACCCTCCAAACCCAGTTCTTTGGCGGCCGGAGTGGTCCCGGCAGCGGCGGAAACACCCCTGGGGGTGGAGCTAGGACAGTTGGGAGGTGGTTGAAGGACAGGAGGGAGAAGAAGAAAGAGGAGAGCAGAGCTCAAAATGCCCAGCTCCATGCGGCTGTTTCGGTTGCTGGTGTGGCTGCTGCTATAGCAGCCATGGCTGCAGCCACAGCGGCTTCATCTGGGTCAAGGAAAGATGAACATATGACAAAAACAGACATGGCTGTTGCCTCAGCTGCAACGTTGGTGGCAGCACAGTGTGTGGAGGCTGCAGAAGCAATGGGAGCTGAGCGCCACCACCTTGCTTCAGTTGTTAGCTCTGCAGTTAATGTCCATTCTCATGATGATATCCTCACTCTCACTGCTGCAGCTGCCACAGGTACTCCACAAAAGCGCATTTTTCTTTCTTCATATACATTATTGAACCCATTGCGGTGCAACAATGCTTGCCATGACTCTTATAGAATAGGTCTGCAGGGTGCGACGTTGTTTGGCTTATCTTTATCGGACATCAATTAGTTTTCAAATGAGATGATCAAAATCCGATATAAAGTCTGAACTTTCAAGTTAATTGGTAGTTTAATGTGTTAAGCAAAAGATGAATGGCATATTTTTTGATGTATTGCAGCTCTGCGAGGGGCGGCGACCCTGAAAGCGAGAGCATTGAAAGAGGTGTGGAATGTGGCAGCAGTTATACCAGTGGAGAGAGGGATCGGAAATGGTGTTAGTGGTAATGCTAATAACACTCAGCCTAATGGTAAGAACAGCAGTGAGACCTTTCCCAGAGAGAATTTCATTGGTGTCTGTAGTCAAGAGCTGCTTGCCAGGGGCTCTGAGCTTCTCAAGAGAACTCGCAACGGTAATTAGTCTTTCAATTTTGTAAATTCTGTCAAATGCTACTCACAAATGTACAGATTCACAGATTCATTACTAGTTTTTCAATGGTGCAGGTGATCTTCACTGGAAAATGGTCTTTGTTTACATTCACAGAACAGGCCAGGTGGGTTTTATGATTGAATGTATAAATATCATGATTGTGACAAAGAAGAAATGTTGGGTCCATTCCTGTTTTGATTTTTACAGTATCCAATCGGTTTCCTTCAGGTGATGCTGAAGATGAAAAGCAGACACGTAGCTGGGACCATCACCAAGAAGAAAAAGAGTAAGTTCCAATCACATTCTTAATTAGTTAAAGGCAGGCAACAGGATGAGAAAATATACTCTTTCCATGATTTGCAGTTGTAGTCCTGGAGGTGGTGAAGGATATGCCGGCATGGCCAGGGAGGCATTTGCTGGAAGGTGGAGAGCAGCGCCACTACTTTGGGTTGAAAACAACACCGCGTGGAGTTGTGGAGTTCGAGTGCAGGAACCAGAGGGAATACGATATCTGGACTCAGGGCGTTGAGAGGCTCCTCACCATTGTAGCTGAGAGAAGGAATAGATACCGAGAACAAAAATGAGCTACTACTCTGCAACAAGCGTTGGTTGCAGCAGGCAGTGGCAATAGATGATGATAGTTAAGAATTAAGCTTAAGAGGAACTCAACATGGCAGTAGCTTTCCTTGTTCTCTGTGTAAAAAAGGACTAGAAACTTAGAAGTAGATCAGTAGTAGAGGTTAATTTTAGGCTTGAATGTGAAAGAGAAATGATTTTGAATGATTCTAAACCACCATGTGGCTTGGCTTCTGGCACAAGTATCAGTCATTGCATTAGATTCTAATCCCATTGAAAGAGTACAACACTCAAAAGCTTAATGACCCGTAGGCAAGGGATCAATTCCTGGGGCCCAGAATCAATACTCTGATTCCCAGAATCATATTCTGGGGTCAGTTCAGATTCTTATCTACATTTTTCTACCTTTTTCTAGAATGGTTGTGATTGCCTGAAATAACTCAAAACAGAATCACACAGCATACACTCCAATGATCTGTGAAAAAAATCTAATTATAAAGCAATAGGATTTTGAGATTGCCTAGATTTTCACACCACCTTTCCTTAAATTTGAACTAAATATATTTAACCACCATAAATTGAGGTGAGTAAAAATAAGAAATGAGAGAAGTATTTGATGAAAGTTTACACTAATGATAGTTAAATGAATTTAGTCCAAACTTCTATTTACTGTTACCAGATACAAAAAAAGGGGAGAGGCATTACTGAGTAGGAAAATTCATTATATTTAGTGGCGAGAAAAATTACAAAAGCCAACAGAAAATTGTGACATTACATGCTTCACATCAATTTCTTGTCATCCCAAAGAGGCAGAAAAGAAAACAGAGATGGGGAAATAAGTCCTCTTAAGTGTCAGCAGCTCTGAAAACAGTTAGCAGGGCAAGGAAGAGGTTGATGACGTCTAGGTACAGAGAGACTGCAGCCCAGATGTATTCGTCATAGGAGTAACGTTTGATCAGGTTGTCCGTGTCATATATAATGTAGCCACAAAATATGAGTGATGCCAACAAACCATATATCATCACTGAGAGTCTACCCAGGGGAAAAAGTATCTGCAAGACGAGAAATAAGGATGACATTGGCATATTCAGTATACCCATCTAACCATTGGACATAAATTTTGAGTTTTTTCGAGGGTTTGCACAAAAAGAAAATGGGCAAAGAGAGAACAATGTACCTGAATCAAAGCAAAGACCATAAGCACAAGAATGGCACCAAACAAGAAGGGACCCAGGAAATTGAAATCATAGCCTCTCTTTGCCGCCCAGAATGTGTAGAGAGTGAGACTTACAACTACAACAGTTGTTAGAATGACAGATTCCAGAATAACCTTGCCTGTTGCCAATGGAAACAAATAGAGTTTAAGAGGTCATCTGACTAATCATTAAATTCTTTCGCTGATAGAATTTCAAACTTCAATTACAAGTCTGTCCATGTGGAAACAACGTGAATCAAGCTTAAAATAATGATGACTCATATTGTGGTATAAAATCGTACAACGAATCACATTCAACAAATCACATTCACATTAGCAAGATTTTCCATAGACTTGGGCATTAAAAAAGTTTTGAAGACGACAACCTAGTTCTCACCCCTCATAAACCCTAGCCCTTAATCCGCATAATCCATGTGTCCAGTTCTTAATCTCAATAAGGTGAAGACAACAATCTACCATTTACTCCTCCCAAATCCTAACCCTTAATTCACATAACCCGGATATCTATTTAATCGGCTGCTGTAAAATAAGTAAGAAAGCCAAAGGTGTGACAATTAGAAATGTCACAAGAACTTGCAGCAAACTTACCTACTTTACTGCCTCCAGAAGTCAGCATCCAATACCAAAACCAAGATGAAATCCAAGACCAAGGAACCAAAAATATTAGCAGTTAGGCGTTATCAAACCATACCCCTTCTACAAGTACCTAAAAGTCCAATAGTTTATAACTAATGGATTTGTTTATGCAATTCCCTCCTAAAAGTTTATAACTAGTAGGTTTATGCAATTTCGCTTCCAAAGAGCCTTAGCCTGGAATTTTGGCACTCAATTATCTTTCATTTCCCGATTATAAAAGCTTACTGTTTACAGTAAGCATGGATAAAACATTTCGATTTTTTGAAGAAAGAAAACGTTGCACAAACCAACAAAAAGACCTACACATGGGAAATCTTGTTTGAAACTTCAATTTTAAGAATGAAGTTGCAAAGAATTACCCTTCACATGTAGCCTTTGAGGCCTGGCTCAAGTGGTAAAGGGTTGGGGAGGGTTTGTGGGTGGTTCCAGATTCAAGTCCTGATGGGGACAAAAAATTTACAAATCAAGAAAAAAATAAAAATAAAATAGAGGATTACCCTTCTCATGTGTATAAACACAGCATAGGGTTGGGGAGGGTTCGTGGGTGGTTCCAGATTCAAGTCCTTGATGGGGACAAAAAATTTACAAATCAAGAAAAAAAAAGAAAAAGAAAAAAAAAAGAGGATTGCCCTTCTCATGTGTATAAACACAGCATTATTCTCTGATCGCAAATTTAACTTAAACATTTTCTGTTGGTGCCACGGGCAAAACAAGGATGTCTTTGCTTCACCACATTCAATACTCTGTTTTGTGGAATTAATCTCATTAACAACAGAGGTCTTTAATGATGAACACCAAAAGCATTTGTATAAACAGTTAAAACGAATGGTTTGTTTCAAGATTCATATACAAAATAACATTAGGACCCATTAACTTAAGATCAAAAATCAAAACTGAGATCCTCTCACCACAAACTATGATTTCTTTCATTCAAACAAAATAAAGAAAAATAAGAACTAGGGTTCCATCAGTTCAATCAGTTTAACAAACATCAAAATTTAAGAGTTCTTACCACTCGTAAATGCACATGTCAATCCAACAACAAAAGCGAGAGAAACCGTAAAAACTCCAAGAAGAAGATAGTTCACCGGATGCCGCTGGTGATAGTAATACAATGGACACAACACTGCAATAATTCAAAATCCAAAAAACCAAAAAGTCAAACCACGAGTCCAAAACAAAAGAAAACAGGAAAAACAAAAGCAAATGGTACAAAACATACCGATAAAAGGAACGAAGATAAGAACAATGTAGAGAGCCAGTCCGGCCCCGGTGGAGACAAAGAAGTAAGCGATCGGATGTACAGTAACTACGACGGCGGCGACGGCGATTGTGAGAAGCAACTGTACAGCCACGATAGAGTATATCTTCCGAATAAACGCCCACCGGAGTTGTGGATTCTCCAGCATCATCGGATATAGTGGCCGCGCTCCGGCCTCCACGTCAGATTTCGGAAACGTCCGTTGCCACATCTTCGCAGATTGAAACAATCACAATCCACCACACTCAAATCACTGAAATCAAGAGAATGAATCAGAATACCTTGGCGAGAAAGTGTGAGAAAATTTGAGTGAGAAAGTTGGGGGTTTGGAGAATGTAAAATAAGCGGTTCTGGGGATTATGGCGAGAAGAGGTGGGAAGGTTCTTGATTCATCGCGCCCGTGTAAGCAAGTTGACACGTGGGAGAAAGAGCCCAGTCCAACGTGGATGAATCTGGACTTTCTGGACTTTCTGGACCTTTCAGGCGAAATCACTTTACCCTTGTTTGGAAGAAAAGAAAATACTTAGTGCTGTGATTCTCTTTCTGGGAGGTTTTCGGTAATGGCTTCTCGATTAAGGAATAAATGTCTGGTAGTCTAACTTTATATTTTATTTTTAAAATAAAAAAACAAAAATATTTAATAATTATTATCTATTATTTTTGAGAAAAAATTTCTTTCTCCAAAAAATAAAAAAACAGGTGTAACAACTACAACACTATTTTTTCAAATTATTTTTTATTTTCTATTTTTAAAAATATAAAACAAAGAGATCAGGCTTATTTGGCATTTGTTTTTGAAAATAGATTTATAAAATAATTTTTAAAAATTATTCTAGAAGAAAAGCTTGAAAACTTGAAATATTTTTTAAAATTTTTTAATATTTTTAAAATTAATTTTATATCTAGTGTTTTATTTTTAATAATTTTATATATTTATATAATTAGTTTTTAAAACAACTCTTAGAAAATAAAAACAATTAAAAGATGTTATTTAAAAACACTATATTTTATATTTTAAGAATAAAAAACCGTCTTTCTCAAATGTGTTTTTTTGTTTTAAAAAATAGAAAATTATTCTTAAAAATAGTTGTCTAAAAAGTTTAAGGTATTTTTAGATAATATCTTTTTGTTAAGCTAATCACATTTAGTTAGGAAGTTAGCTAACCTATGTAACTATAACTATGGTCAATTAGTAACTATTAGTTGGTAACCAGAGTTAGATTGTAGATATAAAAACACATGTAAAGCAATCGGATGATAAAAGAACAGAACACGTTTCCACTCTTTCAATCCAAAATTTTCTAACACTTTGTTTTTTCGGTTTGCACTTTGTTTTGTACAACAATCTTGTTCTTTTTATTTTCTTCAACAAGACACTTTTAATTATTTTTCATAATACAAATATATAGAATGATTAAAAAAAACATCAAATATAAAAATTATTTTTTAAAAAATATTAAAAATAGGTTAAAAGTATTTGAGGTTCTCAAACAAAACATCATAGAACAGTTTTTGAAAATTATCATTAAAAATTATTTTTTAAAACTAATTTTTAAAATCATTACCAAATAAGACCTAAATCATTAACATGTTTTCAAAATTTTAATTATAAATTAAAATTAAATATGCCTGAACTAATAGTAAAGCAGATTTTTTTAAAATTTTTTATTTATTTATAAAAATTGTTAAATATTGACTAGCGAAAGAAGACCATTTAGAAAATAAAACTAGCAGGATCAATCATATTTTATATTTTATATTAAAGTAAATATTAAAGTAAATGTCCTATTTTATATTAAAGTAAGCGTTACATTTCAGTCTCAAAATAAAGTATAGTAGTTTACTTTTTCAAAAGAGAAAAAAAAAAAGGCCATGGAAATTGACAATCACGTGATAAGACGAAGAGGAGTCTTAACGGATAGTTTTCAAAATTTTGAATTTTTTAAATGATGAATCGACAAAGGAAGAGTCCTCGGTGGAACATGTCCATAGATGAGTCTCTTTCACTTAAACTTTAATTTTACAAATTAATAATATCAGTTTGAAAAAAAAAAAACTAAATCCAATTAGTGTAAGTGGACCAATATAGATCGTTACATGAAAGATATAAATAAATAATATTAAAATATAAGACTATAAACATATGAAATTTGAAGAGGATTATCACTAGAGCTATTGAAAGTTCCCCATCTTTTTTTATTGATAAAAAGAGTGTTTTTCCACATTGTGAGGCGATTTCGACCTAATTAAAACAATTAGACTTTGCTTTTATCTAATAAAAGTTGCATAATAGCTTATAAGGAAAGCCGGTGGTTTCTTTGTGTTAATCTACACAGCAAAAAACTTTGCCCATAGATCTTTCTTTTTAAAAAACCAAACGAATAGGAACAAATGTAAACAAGGCTAAAAAAATGTCTGCTACGGATTCTCTACTATGAATTTGATTATGAAACTGAAGTAGAGGCATTCTCCTAAGTATGGGGAGACATCTTTGAACTCAGGCAATTTCACTTGAATTATTCTTGTGAGTGAATCGTATCAACTAAACTATTTCAAAATTTCATATCCAATAGAAAGTTGACTTCTAATAAATTGTTTTGAAAAAAGTTATAAGATTTTGTTTATGATGATTTTTTAATTTTCAATTTCAATTAGAACATAATTGAATTTGTGAATGCCTTTGTGTGTTAATAATTTTAGATCATCCTATTATTATATTCTCGGTTGAGATGTTTAAAACCTTTCAAACTCTTATCATTTCAAATATGGACATAATTAAAGAAAGTTAGAGGTAACGGTAGGTATGTTGAGATGGTAGATGAAATAATAAAAAAATTGATTAACCAAGTTTTAAATTGTTATATTTTTATAAAAATAGAGTTAGCAACTTAAGGATCATAGATTAACTATTACTTAAAATGTTTTCGTCTTATATTGGATTGATCATGTTTGATTGCATTGTATAGAATTCTTGATTCAATCTAAGCTGTTGAATTAGGGTTGAAAACCTATTATTTAAACTTATTGTCATATTAGAGAGTTATGGTGAAGCTTCAAAACTTTTCTACATCAATGAGGTGTGTTTATTTTTCATTTTTAGAAAAAATTTAGATATTTGAGTTGAATATTAAATTTGACCAATGAGAAGTTTTTCAATAAAATGCGTTGATTCATTTTTGGTTTCCTCTCCTTACTAGCTACTCTTGCTCTTCATCTATTGGGATTGTTGAAGATGAATGAGAATGGTAAATTATTGTATATTTTTCCTTATATATATATATATATATATGATAATATATTAACTTCCTTTATTATACCCTCGCCAGGTGGAGAGTCCAATCTTGAACATGGGAGAAACAAAGTGGGCGCATGGAAGTGGTTTTATTAGAGCATCCGCTAGTTGATCTTCAAATGATACATGAGCAACGTGAAGAACACCGTTTTGAGCTTGGTCATGAATGAAGTTAAAATCAATGGCCATATGTTTCATACATGAAAGAAAATTTGGTTAGAGTAAAGATGAATTGTTAGCTTTTTTCCTATAATGTGTGACCATATATAATTATATTTGTGTAAATATTATTTAAGGGTATCAATTGATAGGTAGGTGAATCAATTGATTGGGTATCCAAGAGTCTTATGTATGGAAGACTCAAATTAAAAATGGGGAGTTAGAAAATTTAATTTATATGAATGTGGTGTTACAACTTTTGTAACCCTATCATTATGAAATTGATTTGATAAATTCTGTTTATGAGTAATGAAGGAAAATAGAAAAGTATAACCTATGCAATTATAGATATGCATTCAAGTTAATAACCCACCATTACCCATTAATTTGTACATAATGGGTGTAAATAATGAGTATAACTCCCATATAGTTTTTGATGGGAAGACTAAGAGATGTACAATTTTTTATAAGTTGAGGTCTCAAGCCACACTCTCATTCTCATGTCTTTTTTGTTGTTTTATTTTTAACAACATACACCACACAAGTGACCCATCCATTATATGAGAGTAGTGAGTTGAGAACCTTGACAATCCAATTCACAAGGTGACTCAATCTCACTTCAAAAGTGTTATTGGTATCATGGATCAAGATAAGAATATGATCATTATTTTAGTACTTACATTTATTTTGTTTTCTGCATCCAAAATTGTTTTTTAAAATAATTATTTCCGCATAAAGTTTATAAATGTTTGGTTAACAATTGGTATCAGAGCTAACCAATTTTGGATCATAAAACATATTTTTTCGTTTTTTGATTATTATTTGATCTTATGGACAACTAAAATATATATGATGTGATGCATATGAATGATGTAGTAACACATATTTTCAATGTTTCATGATTTCAATCATATCTATTGCATGATTTTATGAAAGTTGCAAAAATATGATTAGTAATTTAAATGTGTGATTATGGAAATCTCAAGAAATAATTTTTCTAGTATGTATGTTTATTTACTTATTTGTTTGAAGATGATCATATATATATATGTGTGTGTGTGTGTGTGTGTGTGTGTGTGTATGTATGTATGTGTGTGTTGTTTAACTTATGAAACAAGTGTTGATAAACCCAACGGAGGATCATCACCATGTTTGATTATATGACAAGAGTTTAATAATAAAAGGTTGATGAAGTTTTTACCCAACAGTATTAAACTTATTTACGTTTCAATACTTTTATTTTAATAATTATGTTATATCTATATGATTTATGAATTATTATAATTCAACCCAACGGAGGGATTATAATAATGTACTTTTGAATGATATGATTGTAGTTCAGTCCAATGAAAGAACTATGATATGGTCTCTTATGTTTATGATTAATGTGATATCTAACTTAATTTTTATTGTAGTTAGATTATTGTAAAGTGTGGTGTTAAATATTGACATGATATAAAATAATTTTCCTTTTGAATTAAATTTTATTTTGCAGCAATGAATCCTACTGCTATTACATGCTATTTGTCTGGTATTGAACAATTAAGTGGGGCAAATTTTAAAAAATGGAAGGAACAAATTGAAATTGTTCTTAGTTGCATGGATTTGGACTATGCCTTAAGAGAGCCTACACCCACAAAGCCTACTCCTGAAAGTACTTATAAACAAAAGACTTTATATGAAAAGTGGGAGCGCTCTAATCGCATGAGTATAAAGATTATGAAAGGTTTAATCATTCCTGCAATTCATGGAGCAATCTTGGATTCAAATAATGCAATGAGCTATATTAAATCAGTTGAAGAACAATTCTTAGGAACTTCCAAGTCCTTGGAAAGTACTCTTATGATCAAAATGATAACAATGAAATATAATGGTCATAGTGGTGTACATGAGCACATCATGAAGATGAGTGACATGACTTCTCAATTGAAAGGAATGGACATGACAATTTCTGAAGGTTTTTCTATTCACTTCATAATGACTTTCCTTCCTTTACAATTTGGTCATTTCAAAATTAATTATAATACTAAGAAGGATAAGTGGAAAATGAGTGAACTAATTGCCATGTGTGTTCAAGAAGAAGAGAGACTTAAAGTGGAAAAACCCGATATGACTCACCTCACTATCGGTCCAAATAAAAAATCCTTTAAGAAAGGTAAAGATAAGAAAAAAAAGCAAAGTAATGATGTATCTCACAATGGGCAAAAGGACGAAAATAAGATACAATGTCATTTTTGCCACAAAAAGGTCACAAAAGAAGAGATTGTTCTGGCTTTAAGGCTTGGTTGGAAAAGAAAGGTAAAACTCAATGCTTAGTGTCTTATGAATTTTATTTAGTTGATATACCACCAAACTCTTGGTGGATTGACACTGGTGCAAGCATCCACATAACGAATTCATTGTAGGGATACCTTACAAGAAAGAAACTAAGTAAATGAGAGCGAACCATTACTTTGGGAAATAGATTAGAAGTGGAAATTGAGGCTATAGACACTCTTCGTTTAATTTTGGATACTGGTTTCATTATGGATTTAGTACATACAGTTTATGTTCCTATTTTTACTAGAAACCTAATTTCAGTTCCAAGACTTGATTCTTATGGTTATGAATTAAAGTTTGGAAATAATGGAGTTTCCTTGTTCTATAATTCTTATTTGGTTGGCTTTGACACTTTACATGGTAATATTTATTCATTGAATTTAGATTGTAAATATTCACAGTCTCTTTTATCTTACCATGTGTATGAATTCTCTAAAAAGCGAAATCGAGTGAATGAAAATTCATCCATATTGTGGCATAAACGATTGGGTCACATTTCAAGAGAAAGGATGGAACATCTTATTAAAGATGAAATTTTGACTTCACTTGATTTTTCTAATTTTACTAGTTGTGTTGAATGCATAAAAGGAAAATACACTAAGGTTAAGAAAAAGGGTGCCTCAAGGGCTACTGAATTGTTAAAATGTATTCATTCTAACATTTGGGGACCTTATTCAATTCCAAATATCAATGGATATAAGTATTTTGTTAGTTTTATTGATGACTTTTCAAGGTATTCTTATGTGTATCTTATTCGTGAAAAATCTGAAGCATTAGATGTTTTTAAGATTTATAAAGCTGAGGTTGAAAATCAACTCAATCGGCGAATTAAAAGTGTAAGATCTGATAGAGATGGTGAATATTATGGTAGGTTCACCAAATCAGGTCAACATCTTAGTGCTTTTGCCTTATTTTTAAGAGAACATGATATCATTGCAAACTACACAATGCTTGGAACACCAGAGCAAAATGGTATAGCAGAGTGAGGAAATCATATTCTAATTGACATGGTGAGAAGTATGATGAGTAACTCAACCTTGCTTGAATTTTTGTGGGGTGGAGCATTGAAAACTGTTGTTCACATTCTCAATCGTGTTCCTAGTAAGGTTGTACCCAAAACTCCTTATGAGTTATGGGTGGGTAGGAAACCGACTTTGAATTATTTACATGTATGAGGATGTCCAGCTGAAGTTAAAATTTTTAACCCACAAATAAAGAAATTGGATTCTAAAACCATAAGTTGTAATTTCATTGGCTATCCTGAAAGATCAAAAGGTTTTAGATTTTATTGTCATGATTAGGGCCTTAAAATTGTTGAAACTAGACATATTGTGTTTTTAGAAAATGAATATTTTAGTGGGAGAACTGAGCTTAAAAAGTTAACCTCTAATGAAGTATCAACACCAATGATGGAATATAGTGTAACTCAAGAGGTTTTTCGTAATGAAAATGAGAATGTACCAACTACAGAAGTATCTTTATGTAGATCACAAAGAGAGAAAAGACCTGCTATATCAAATGACTATGAAGTTTATCTTAATGAGTGTGATTATGATGTTGGCTTGGAAAGTGATCCTACTTCTTATGGTCAAGCCATCAATAGTGAAAATTCAACTCTATGGATTTATGCTATGGAAGAACAGTTGAAATCAATGAAAAATAATGAAGTTTGGGATATTGTAGAATTGCCCAAAGGCATTAAAACTATTGGTTGCAAATGGATTTTTAAAACCAAACATGTTTCTATGGGCAATGTCGAAAGATACAAGGCCAGGTTAGTTGCAAAAGGATACACTTAAAAAGAAGGAATCAATTATAAGGAAACATTTTCTCATGTTTCCAAGAAAGATTCCTTAAGAATAGTCATGATTTTAGTAGCTCATTTTGACTTAGAGTTACATTAGATGGACGTTAAAACTGCCTTTTTGAATGGTGACTTGCATGAAGAGGTTTATATGGATCAACTTGAGGGTTTTCAGGATAAAGGCAAGGCACATATGGTATGTAAACTTAAAAAGTCCATATATGGTCTAAAGCAAACTTCTAGACAATGGTATCTTAAGTTCCAAGAAATTCTCATCACTTTTGGTTTCAAAGAGAATCTAGTGAATCAATGTATATAACTTAAGATTAGTGGGAACAAAATTTGTATTATTGTATTGTATGTTGATGATATGTTGCTTGCTAGCAACAATATGAGAATGATTTTTGAGACCAAACAATTTTTATCCAAGAATTTTGATATGAAAATCTTGGTGAAGCATCCTATGTGATAGGAATTGAAATTCATCGAGATAGGTCTCGTGGATTATTAGGATTATCCCAAAAGAACTATATTGAAAAAATTATTAAAAGATTCAACATGCAAAATTGTTCTAACAGTGTTGCTCCTGTTGTGAAAAGGGACTTATTTTGTGAACTTCAATGTCCTAAAAATGATATTGAAAAGAAACAAATGGACAAAATTCCTTATGCTTATGCAGTAGGGAGTATCATGTATGCTTAAGTTTGCACTTGACCAGACATAGCTTATGTGGTAGGCCTACTTGGACGATACCAAAGTAATCCAAGTATTGATCATTGGAAAGTAGTTAAGAAAGTATTGCATTATTTGCAAGGGACTAAGGACTACATGCTTACATACAGAAGAACAAATAATCTAGAGATTATTGGTTATTTTGATTCTGATTATGCTGAATGTAAGGATACTAGAAAGTCTACATCTGACTATACTTTTATGTTATCAAATGGACCTATTTCATGGAAAAGCCATAAACAATCATTAATAGCTTCTTCTACAATGGAGGCAAAATATGTAACATGTTATGAAGCCACATGTCATGCAATATGGTTGAGAAACTTTGTCTCAGGGCTTCATGTTATTGATTCGATAATGAGACCATTGAGAATATATTGTGATAATAATGTTGTTGTGCGATTCTCTAAAAATAATAAGATTACAGGAGGATCAAAGCATATTGATATTAAGTATCTGGTTGTAAGGGAGAAAGTTCAAAATGGAGTTGTCTCTATTGAACATATTAAAAATACACTCATGTTGGTAGATCAATTGACAAAAGGTCTTCTACCTAAGCTTTTTATGGATCATGTTGCGCGCATGGGCTTGGTGGCAAGTTTGTCAATTTTAGATTGATTGAGAGTGTAATGTATGTGATCACATTATAATGAGAATAAAGTTTTTGATTATGATATATTGATGATTATTATGTTACTTTTATACATCCATTTTGTGCACAATCTAGACGTTTAAAAGTTGATGGGACCATTATGTGAATGAATTAGCATTATCACCTTAATGTTGCTAATGTCATAAAAGTCATTGATTCATGTTAATGGAGGTGCTAGTACTATAATCCTTGAAGAATATTGGATCGTTTTGTGATCCAATCATTTCAAAGATTTGTGTTAGTGGTTCCATGAAACATAATCTTAACGTAAGGGATGCTTATTTTTGAGAAATTGTTATGACCACATTATGTTTTAATCTATTACAAATATAATTATGTAGGCCAAGTGTGAGATTGTTAGCTTTTTTCCTGGCCATTGTAAATATTATTTAAGGGTATCAATTGATAGGTAGGTGAATCAATTGATTGAGCATTAAAGAGTCTTATGTATGAAAGACTCAAATTAAAAATAGGGAGTTAGAAAATTTAATTTATATGAATGTGGTGTTACAACTTTTGTAACCCCATCATTATGAAATTTATTTGGTACATTCTGTTTATGAGTAATGGAAGAAAATGGAAAAGTATAACCTATGCAATTATAGAGATGCATTCAAGTTAATAACCCACCATTACCCATTAATTTGTACATAATGGGTGTAAATAATGAGTATAACTCCCATATAGTTTTTGATGGGAAGACTAAGAGATGTACAATTTTTTATAAGTTGAGGTCTCAAGCCACACTCTCATTCTCATGTCTTTTTTGTTGTTTTATTTTTAACAACATACACCACACAAGTGACCCATCCATTATATGAGAGTAGTGAGTTGAGAACCTTGACAATCCAATTCACAAGGTGACTCAATCTCACTTCAAAAGTGTTATTGGTATCATGGATCAAGATAAGAATATGATCATTATTTTAGTACTTACATTTATTTTATTTTATGCATCCAAAATTGTTTTTAAAATAATTATTTTCGCATAAAGTTTATAAATGTTTGGTTAACATGAATATCACTAACATTGTCACAATAAATCCCAAGTGCTTGGGGAAGCTGAATGCTAAGCTTAGTGAGAAGAGAGCACACCTAATTGATTTCGACAATTGTAGTAGCAATCGACCTATATTCAGCTCCTGCAGAGGAACAAACAATAATACACTGTTTCTTATTACTCCATAAGATGAGATTGCGACCCAGATAAACAATATAAACACTTACTTTGTTGAAGTGAAGCCATCCTTATTACTGGCCCAATTTGCATCAGAGAAGGCATGAAGCGAAATGGTAGAGTTATTGTGGATGAAGAGTCTATGGTTAGAAGTACTGCATAAATAACACAACCTTTTCACAGAAACCCAACGGTTTTCTCTTAAGGACCTTGGACCTTTTGACTACTTTCTTCATGTGGAGGTTGTTCCGTATGAACATGAGCTCCTTTTCTCCCAATGTTGATACATCGAGCATTTACTTGCTTGTACCAAAATGACTAATGTCAAACTAAGAGTCTTTATTAGGAATAAGCCAAAATCATGTTTAGAAGGATTCCAAAGAGTTCTATATGAAAAACTGAGAAGTAAAGTTTCAAGTAGTCCATGAGAGGGATTAAAAGTATTCGATGAAGTAAAATTTGTATTTAGTATTTTTTTTATAGTAAATTTTGTGCATTTTTTTTAATCTCTTCAAAGATTTCCACATTATATTATTGTGTTTTTGTATCTCTAATTTTCTTTATATTTTTCTTTTAATATAGTTAGAGCATGAATTTCATATTTGTAAATAAGTCCATATTAGAACAACAATTTCCCTTGCATGTTTCTTATGTATTTGCTAAAAAATTAAGAGAAAAACGGAGAAGATTAAAATTGTGAGGTACTCTTTGAGATTTTTATAACATTGGTTTACTCTTTGTTAGCTATAATCCACAATTAAAATTCACTCGTAAAATTCAAATTTTATAGATTTGAAAGAGCTAGTGATATTGAGTTTCAAATCAATAGCAACTTTTGGTTTAAGTCATGATAAACATTCAACAAGAAGCAATATTTTTATAACTTATTTAAATAATTTTATTATAATACATTTTCTCTAAGAAAGAATTCTTAGACTATGTTTGGTTTTAAAAAAATTTGAAAAAAAATGTAAGGAAAAAAATAGAAGGAAAGAAAAAGTGAAGAAAAATAAAGATCGGATTCAAAGTCAACAAATGATATATTATTTGCTTAAATTTATTTAATTTATTTTAACCCATCAATGTAAAGATTAACTAATTTGAAAATGTATAAGTTTGTAACTAGTATTAATTATATTCGATCTTTTTTATTTATATTTTTCATACCACAACCAAATGAGAAAATAATTTTGCTTAATGTTTTTTCTTTCTTTGATACATTTTGGGAATTCAACATAACCTTAATATAAAGTTAGGAAAGTGTTTGTTATGGTAGAAATTCTTTTTCATTCAATCATACTTAAGAAACTTTTATTGGTAATAAATACATATGGTATACAATTAAGTACACTCATCAACTCCATATTGAGCTTAAACAGGGATGACGAATAATTGATTTTAAAAATTAATTTAATTTAATTTGTATTTTCTTATTTTTAATATAATAATAATAATAATAATTTTTTTTAATAAAATAAGTTATAAAAATTTATAATATTTTAATTATTTATAAAGTTTACTTATTTTAATGTAATTAAAAAATTTTAAAAATAATTTTTTTTTTGAAAAAATTTAAAAAATTTTCAGAAAAAAGTTAAAGGATGGGTACTATTTAATTTTTTCGATTAAACATGAATAAAAATTATTTTAAATAAAGGGAGGAGGGTTGGAATCGTTGGATAAGATCATCCGTACCTAATCTTGAAATACCAAACGCACCCAACGGAGACTAGTGGAGTCGTCGCTTGACTTTCGGGCAAAAAAATGAACTTCCACGTGGAATTTTCCTCCTTTTTCTTGCTAAAGCCGTGTACACAAACCGCATGTTATCAATTTATCACCACAAACCATAGGGCGGCTGATGATAAAGCTGCCATGTACTGACAAAGATTCAAACACTAATCATTTTGTTTTCTTCGTCTTGCTAAAATCATGAGAAAAGCAAGTGGGGTTGTATCCTTTTAGGTTTTGTTGTCGTAATTGTTTTTTAAAACAATTTTAAAAAACAGTTTTAAAAATTATTTTAGTTAGCCTTTAAATTTTTTTTACCAGACCTTAAAATACTAAAAAAAAAAAAATTAAGAAAAATAAATTTCTTACATTTAATTGCATTATAAAAAATATGAAATAAAATAAAATATAATTAAAATTAGTTAAAAATTTATATATATTTCAATTATTTAAGTTTTAAGTCTAATAGTTAAATGAAATTAGTTTGAAATATCTTTTATTTTCATTCCTTTATTTTTATTTTTATTTTCTTTTACCATAATTAACCTTCAAAGTTTGTCACCAAATTGCTAAAAGTTAGGGTGGGGGCTTGTTAGTTGGTGTACTTGACTAGTATTGATTGACTAGAAGGCTGCTAAAATTATTTGGAGTGGGGGGCTCTTCCTCTTGGGCCCAGCTGCATAGCTGCCCAATGGCTGCAATCATCATTCTCTCCGATTATAAAATGAGAGATCTATACCTTGATTTCCACACACTGTAAAAGGGGGCAATGGCACTATTAGGAGGTAATCCTTCAACGCAGGGAATCAGGCTTGATTTGAAGACAACAACCAGTGTTTTTGAGCCAGGAGATTTGAGTGTGAGTTGCATTCGAGTGGAGACTTCAAACATCGCTTCCCCTCCCAAGCCATTGTTGATTGTTACACCAACCATTCAAGGGACATACCCAGTTCTCTTGTTTCTTCATGGCTTCGAGCTCCGCAACACCTTCTACACTCAGCTCCTTCAACTCATTTCTTCCCATGGATACATAGTGGTGGCTCCTCAGGTGCTTTCTCAACCTCTCTTCCCTGTTAACTATCCTCCTCCCCCTATTTTTCTTTTTCTTCTTCTACTAGTTTCCCATTTAGTTGTACTTAATATATAGTACGGGATGATAGGGCGGGTTCAAGATGAGTTATCCATTTCAACCTCGTTTCGTTTATTCAAAATAATTTTTATTTCCATCTTATTAAAAAAGTTAAACCGATAGGGTGAGTATGCGAATTTACCATACTCACCTGGCTTTGCCTATTTAACTTTTTTTTTTAAAAAATTATTTATTTTAATTACATTAAAATAAATATGTTTTATAAATAATAAAAATATTATAATTTTTTATAATTTATATTATTTTGGACGGATGGAACGAGATAAGACTAGATAATACCTAAACCCATTTTGAACCTGTCTCAGGTTTTAAAAAAATTCCAAATTTGTTTAAAACTCATTTATTTAAATTTTAAACTTGTTCCACTAGAAACGGAGTGGAGTGGGACAGGTACTCGAAAAAACCCGTCCTATTATTATCCCTATATATATTTATAAAATTAAAGGTAATGATGTTTGTAATTAAAGTATTGCACTCTAAATTAGTTTAATATATTTTAATATATTGACATAATGATTTAATATATAATTTAAATTTTTTTAAAAAGATATAGGTTAAATCATGGAAAAGTTATGAGTTTGAACCTTAGTGTCATAAGAGTAGGTGTGAGCACGATTGAGTTTAGATAGGCTTGAACCACTACAAGAATCAAATCATGTTGGTTAGCTTCAACTAAATTGGATTAACCCCAATTAAAATCGATTTATTTATTCACTCAAACTATTTTAATTTAACATGAATTAATTTAGTTAATTTGATTTAGAGCAAAATTGAAATTATACATTTCCTTTTTGTATTTGATCGTTTTTCATAAAATCCAAATGATTGGTATTATCATATAAAATAAAATTAATAACAATTGAAAAAATAAAAATGTCTAAGTGGGTCCACGAGCTACAAGTTGATTGGGGTAGATAAACAGTTAGTAGCTAGTGGAAGTCTTGCAGTGGCTTAAGCCACGAATCTTAAGAAAAACGTGCGAGGTAAGCTGGATTTTTATGGATTTAAAGTATTAATTATTGGCTGATTTGTGGGAACATCTACCAAGGCTGGGCTGGAGACCCCACTGTTGGACAAATTGCTTTAATTTTCCCATCAGTACCCCGTACTAGAGGTGCAACCTGTTTCACAGGTTGACCCGAATGAAATCCAACCTAACCCAATGTTTAGATGAGCTTTGGTAATTATTTTTGACATCTAGGTAGGTCTTATATTAGGGTTTTTCAATCTTGAACTCAATTTGAATTATACTGGACCAACGTTTGGGAAATTGAACCTAACCCGAACTTGATTTAATATTTTTAATCAAGTTCATCTAAAAGATTGCAAGGCATTTGGGAGAACTTTCAATTAATAACCGCATGCACATTTTCTATTAGTCTCCAATCTCTTACATGCAGTACTGTGAAATGGTTTTCTATATAGTTATACGGACTATTACCTCCTTCTGGAATTCAAGAGATCAAATCAGCAGCAGCAGTCACAAATTGGCTATCCTCAGGCCTTCAATCTGTGCTCCCAGAAAATGTGAAACCAGACCTACTCAAGCTTGCTCTTTCAGGCCACAGCAGAGGGGGAAAGACAGCATTTGCTCTGGCACTAGGGTATGCTGATACATCCCTCAACTTCTCAGCCCTACTAGGACTAGACCCTGTTGGTGGGTTGAGTAAATGTTGCCAAACAGTTCCCAAAATCCTAACCTATGTTCCTCATTCCTTCAATCTAGCAATCCCAGTTTGCGTAATCGGCACCGGGTTGGGCGATGAGCCAAGGAACTGCCTAACATGTCCATGTGCCCCAGATGGAGTGAACCATGTAGAGTTTTTCAGTGAGTGTAAACCTCCTTGTTCCCACTTTGTGACTACTGAATATGGTCACTTGGACATGTTAGATGATCATCTTTCAGGCTGCATTGGGGCGATTTCGGGTTATATCTGCAAGAGTGGGAAGGGTCCTAGGGACCCCATGAGGAGATGTGTGGGTGGCCTTTTTGTTGCATTCTTGAAGGCTTATTTGGAAGGTCAGAGTGGAGATTTCAAAGCCATTGTTGATGAACCTGATCTGGCTCCTGTGAAGCTTGATCCTGTTGAGTTCATAGAGGCATGAAATCATGGATTCTTTGCTATGCTATAAAGAGTGTGACAGCAGAATTTTTTTTTTTGTTCCTCTTTGGGAACAAAGATTCAAATAAACGAAACTATGTTGTATTGCTAATGACCACTAATATTCTCAAGACCCATCATTTGTGTTAGACTAAGAATGGGGGATGAGGTGTTCCATATTACAAGAACATCACATGTGAGACCAGGGTCATTTTTGATGGGGTTTCCACTTATTATGTTTGTTTTTTCTCTTACATGGCAGTGCTTAATTGATAATAAAAATGCAGTACAATGATTCTTGGCTTTCAGTACTGTGATCAATACTTTTGGAGGTTTCACTTGGCAGTACACTGCCATCCAACTCAGCTAAAGCACCATTGATTAATTGGAATTTGCATTATTCTAGTACTGGGTATATATACCTTTGGGAGCAAATAACATATGAAGGCGTGTGGAAAGACTATGTTTGAGGAGTATTTTTGGAAACGGTTTAGAAAAATAATTTTATCATATTTTGTAAATCAAAATTTTATTTGAAACCTTGAAATATTTTTAACTTGTTAATTTTCTTTGTTTTTAAAAATAATTTTTATCCATAATACTTTATTTTTAGTTATTCTTTCTATTTATATAATTATTTTTAAAAAATCTTAAAAAATAAGAAAAAATAACTTAAAACTATTAAAATGTATTATTTTAAAATATTATATTTTCTGATTTTAGAAATAGAAAATTGTTTTATGTTTTTAAAACTAAAAAAATTGTTTCCTGTTTTTTTGGTTGTTAAATATATTTTTTTCCTTTTTTTTTTTTTGGAGAAATAGGAAACTATTTTAAAAGATGGTTATCAAGTAGGACCTCATTTGCCGAGCACTAAACTTTGACATTTGAAATTCACTTGATAATGAGTTGATGGGGAAGATGCACAATGGTCGTCAACATTCATATGGGGCTTTCCTTTATTCATTAATTCCTCTAGCTTATAAGGCTATGGGCCATCAAAATTTATACACCAAAGTTGTGTGTTGGTGAAAATTGTCGTTGGTGGGGTAACGTTGGAAATAGGTTTGCTAGTTAGATGATTACAAACATCCTTCTTCTTTTGTTATAGGAGAGGAATCGAGGAAGACGTTCATGATATTTGTCCAAATATTAACTTCATTTAATCATTATATTTGTCAAAATTTTAATTTCAATTCTTTTGGAATAAAATTTTATTAATGTGATAAGGTAAGGTTATGTAAGATAAGGTTTAAGGGGGTATTTTAGGCATTTTATATTAAATAAGGTAATTGAGGGTATTTTAAGGATTTTCATTAAATTTTCAATGACGACAATTAACAATCACCTATACGTCAATGGTCATAGTTGGTCAAAAGGGTGGTCTTGCTCTAATTAGGCTGGTCATGGGGTGTTGGTATAATTTTTCAAAATTAATGGACTAAAGTGTAATTGTTGACGATAATAGTATGCTACCATGTAGAAGTACAATCTTATGCTATAATACTATGAGCTTGTTTTATTAACAATATTTTCTATAGATGAGATGAGAATTTACCAAATTAATGACATAAGTAAAAATTTGTAAAAGACTAAGAACTATTTTTCTTTAGGGGGCTAATTCTCTCTATTGATGAGTTATTTGTAGTCAACCAAATAAACTATAACAATATGAAACCTTTGCTCCCAATATGTACTATTGAAACATTACAGTAAAACCTTCATAAATTAATAATTTCATTTAAATAATGAATTTTTTCAATTCCAACTTGGACTAGTATACTAAGTTAATAACTCACTAAATACATAAAATAATAATATTTTCAAAAATATTTGAAGGCCCCAAAAAATATAAATTAATAATTGATGAAAAACATAATATATATATATATATATATATATATATATATATATATATATATATATATATATATTGAGTAACTTCATCATATGGTCAAACTAGGAGGATTTGGCCAAGATGTGATTTATCTCTTTCCTTGATTGGAGTGGAACTTTGGTTTTCTTTAGTGAGGAACCGTTTCACTTGATGGATAGTCAAATGATCAAGACGAAATGCTTTAGGATGGTCGAAAATTAAGGTAGTCTATGATAAAAGACAACCCGCTCTTGGGCTTAAGAATATGTATTAAGTATTTTTTTTATAACTTTTATTTTATTAATTAAATAGATGAAGATATGCATTGATTACATTTTAACTATTTGTCCTAGTCTTTAGTTGCTAGTGAGTTGCATGAGATATGGGTCATTCATTTACATAGTTAGTTTGTTTCTATTTTAGTGGTCATTTGTGTGAGTATTTTTTTGTATTTAAACACTTGCTCCATGAAAAGTAAGACATCCATCAAACTTATTTATCATCTCATCTTTGGGTTGTATTGGGAGGTGCTAACCCCTCGAAGCTTTTAAACCTGCTCTTACTAAACCTTTCCTTATCGCATTGTGAGTCTAAGATCACTTAAAATTAACCATTATTTATGAATCCAAGATGATTACTTGGATTTAGCACAAATTTTATGAGAGACAAGAAAGGTTAATTCTTTTGAGAATGACACCCAAATCCTTTGTGTCCCCTTCAAGGTTAACCATTATATAGGTGCTTAAATATCTAAAAGAGAAATCAGAGAATGCAAATATGAAAGGATCGATCCATATCGTCCATACAATATGCTTTTGTCTATACTTATTATTATTCTTTCTGTTCAAAGAAAGAAAAGGACACACCCCTTGAAGATGAAACCCAAGATACTTGTAGTATGTGGCTTATATTGAGTGAAAAACATATAGAGAAAAATGGGCAAATACCCTTGTAGTACGGTTCAAGAGTATTTTTGAAATTTTAATACCTGAGGGTTAGTATAAATACCCTTTTATGTAACCCTAATTCAAATATAGTGAAAGTCTTCTTTCCTATTCTTGTAGACGTAGACAATCTATCGAACCATGTTAAATCCGTGGCTTTTTTTTTTTTTTTTTCCCTCTAATTTTTTCACTAGGAATTGTTGCATGAAGATCAATAATACTTTGTCCTAGCTCATTGCAAAGTGCAGCCAAACTGTCTTTATTAAAATTTGTCATTTTTGGCTTGGGTCACTTTCCTGAGTTTTGTTTGGGGGTGGGGGGACCATTTCAAAGGTTAATCTTTAATTGAAATATAGATGCTATGTTTTTAAAAATAAAGTTTTTATTATTTATTTATTTATTATTTATTTATTTTTTATTTTTTATTTTTTAAATTTTGGGGTGGGGACCATTTCAAAGATTAATCTTTAATTGAAATATAGATGCTATGTCTTTAAAAATAAAGTTTTTTTTTTTTTTTTTTTAATTTTGGGGTGGGGACCATTTCAAAGATTAATCTTTAATTGAGATATAGATGCTATGTTTTTAAAAATAAAGTTTAAGGTGACATTTTAGCCAAGAATATTCCCCCAAGTTCATTTAGGGTGTGTTTAGTTCTTAATAGTACAAAGCAAAGAAAAAAAATACCTATGAAAATAATTTTTTTATGTTTAGTTTTATTATGAAAAGATATGAAATAAATTAAAATACATTTAAAATTAATTAAAATTTTATTCACTTTAAAATTATTTTATCTACACGTAGAAGTGGAAAAGTAAGTTAAAAGGGTTTAAAGTAACACTTAAAAAAAAATTTATGACTTTAAATCTACTTTTTTTTTTAATTTTTTTTAATACTTTTCATCTTTATTTATTTATTTTTTTACATTTTTCCTCAAATTTTTCGCCAACCAAACATTAGTTAAATCATAAGAGTTTGAGCTAAAACCTCAAAAAAATATAAATGGAGATGGAGATAAAGGTATAAGTATAACTAATGGGGTTTTGCTGAATCCCATTAATTATGCAGATTGAAGGCAGCACAAACACTACATATTTTGCGTCTTCTAAGTTCTACACTTCTGATAGTTTGAAGCTCTATTGCATATTTCTTCAAACTCATGTCGCAAGGCTGCGTGTGAAGGAAATATCGGGTGATTGGAGTTTAAACGTGTTTTTTTATTAGAATTAATTGGTTAAAAGGGATGAAATAATTCTCATATGAATTTGACATTTTCTATGTTATTGTTTGAAGAATAATCTATTTTTGACTATTTTAAGTATTTAGAATCAGTATATTTTTGACAAAACCCTTTATTATCAATCAACATATTTTTTATTATTTAGAATAGAAAAATATGGAACTGGATTACCATGTGGGGGGTGAACGCCAATCCTCCACCCATTATAGGATAAGACCGCCTGTGTGTTTCAACATGCCGAGAGAGAGGGAGAGGGAGAGCAATGGCAGCGTTAGAAGCTAGGCCTGCACCGGCGGCAGCAACAGATGTTTTTAAGCGAGGAAAGTACACAGCGAAACCCATAACAACTTGTAACGCTCCAAAGACATTGTTTATTGTAACACCAGACACTGAAGGAACATACCCAGTTCTCCTGTTTCTTCATGGCTACAACATCTGCCCCTGCTGCTATACGAACCTCCTTGAACATATTTCTTCTCATGGATATATTGTTGTGGCTCCTAGGGTATCTGTCCAACTCCCTTTTCCCTTATTTTTTTATTTTTATTTTTACATTCTTTCATAATCAACTAATATTATGCAATGGTTGATGGTTTGTCTAGTTACTCAGCCTATGTTCTTTGTACGGCCGACCGGATGTCAACTCTGCAGCGGAAGTCGCCAACTGGTTAAGCTCGGGCCTTCAACCTGTGCTCCCAGAAAATGTTGTTCCAGACCTAAGCAGGCTCGCCCTTGCAGGCCATAGCAGAGGGGGTTATCTAGCATTTGCTCTTGCACTGGGGAATGCCAACGTATCCATGAATCTCAAGTTCTTAACCCTAATAGGTATAGACCCGGTTGCTGGGGCAAATAAATGCATGAAAATGTGTCCAAAGATCCTAACTGGTCCTCATTCCTTCAATCTGGATATCCCGGTTATGGTAATCGGTACGGGTCTTGGGGGCGAGTCTGTCATCGGCTGCATACCATGTTCTTGTGCTCCTGATGGGCTCAACTACGCGGAGTTTTTCAACGGGTGCAAGGATAATTGCCTTGGCTTTGTTATTCCAGATTATGGTCACATGGACATGTTAGATGATGATTATTGTACCAATTGCATTGGAACATCCATTGGGGCGATTATGGGTTCCATGTGCAAGAGTGGGAAGGGTGATAAAACATCGATGATGGAGTGTGTAGGTGGGCTTGTCGTGGCCATGCTGATGGCTCATTTGGAAGGGGAGACTGGAGACCTGGACGCCATTGTTGATGAACCTGGTATTGCTCCTGTCAAGCTTGAGGTTATGGAGGACCCAGAACCATAAGTTAATGTTCATGAGGAATGCCCTAATGGGTGTGGCTATTGAGGTTTTTAGTATTTTGGGGATAGATAAACTTCCAAATTTGTTGCTAGTTGTTTTTTTCCTTTGTCCTATATCTCAATATTTGTTGCGGTTTGTTTTCTTTGCTTGTTTTCTTTGCTCCATAGCTAGGGGTGCAATTTCGAAGTGTTAACCCAACCCAACCTGATACCCAACTTGAGTCGGACCTGATGCTAGGATGGATTTGGATAAACATTTTCATTATTCGAATTGAAATTGAGTTAAGTTTTTACAATTGAAACTCAATTTGGATTGAGTTTGGCTCAATATTCAAACAAATCGAGTTTAACTTGAATTTGTGCTTTTTCATTTTTAATAAAAAATATATAAGTTTATTTTTACTATTTTATTATTATATTAAAATTTTATATTATTAATATTTTAAATTTTGATATAAATATATAGATTTTTTTTTTACACCACTATGAATGTATTTTGAATCTTATAACCTAATCAACACAACCAATTTGAATTTAACTCGATCAGTTTGAGTTTAACTTGACTAATTCGAATTTAAACCGAATTTAGAAAAATGAGGTTGGGTTAGACTAGGGCCGAGTACCTCATATTAGAGGTTGGGTTGAATTTAACTTGAATTGATTGTTTGTTAAATAAGATTGGGCTTGCGTTAATAATCAACTTTACCAATTCCCCCAAGTTGCATGGTGATATGTTCATATCTTCATCTATCACTATGGTGTGCAGGTAGGTATAAATATTTATATATTCAACAGATCATGTAAATCAAGTCTAAGAATATGACACTGCCCTTTCTTTGACCAGATAAAGGGAGAGAAGGTGATAAAATCAAAAGAAAAGAAAGGTAGCCAATCTAAAGCCCTGCTTCCCATTCACATATTCCACCATTTTATTAATTGCACCAGACATTTGCTTTTGACTATGTGCATTGCAAAGCTTCTGTTGCATTCACTTTCTTTTTATTTCTCTTATCTTACTTTAAATGAGACAAGGGTGCATTTTGGAAAAGAAAAAGGCCACACAGTCATGATGTTGAAGAAAATAAATTTGAAATATTATGAGTTTAATTAATAGGGGAAAATCAATCAAGTGCATGAATCTAAAAAATAATGAACGTAAAAATCTTAGCTAGCTCTAAATCTAAAAAGTAATACGAGTTAAAAAAAAAATGCAATTAATAGTAAAAAAAAAAGGTTGTGAACTGCAGACTTCTGTATTTAAATGTGGGTGAGAGAGAGTAAAAACAATATGCAATTATCTGTATTTAAATGTGGGTGAGAGAGAGAGTAAAAAGTTAAAAACAATATGCAATTAATAGACTTTTGTATTTTGTTGTGTGTGTGTGTTAATAGACTCTTGTATTTTGTTTTATGTGTGTGTGTGTGTGAGAGTAAAAACAATATGCAATTAATAGACTTTTGCATTTTGTTGTGTGAGAGAGAGAGAGAGTGTGTGTGTGTGTGAGAGAGAGAGAGTAAAAACAATATGCAATTAATAGTA
Organism: Vitis riparia; assembly: GCF_004353265.1. Lineage (NCBI taxonomy): Eukaryota > Viridiplantae > Streptophyta > Magnoliopsida > Vitales > Vitaceae > Vitis > Vitis riparia. The sequence goes on from NC_048437.1 coordinate 29,238,134, forward strand.
AAAAAAAAGGTTGTGAAAGGTTGTGAACTGCATACTTTTGTATTTATATGTGGGAGAGAGAGAGAGAGAGGAGAGTAAAAGCAACATGCAATTAATAGTAAAAAAAAAAAAAAGGTTGTGAACTGCAGACTTTTGTATTTAAATGTGGGTGACACATCAAGAGGATTGTGGCTAAAGCAGAAAGGTTTCTTGGTTTAGCAGTTAGGAATATTTCATCATATATTCTTTAGCCATTTCGATGCAAGATAAAGTAGAAATCCTATTATCTCAGTCCTACCATGCTAACTTCTTTTGAATTTTATAATCCAAACATACTTTACTAAACAGCATAAATATCATCATCCTTACCCCATTCTTTTCCATCCAAATTAAGTTCCCAGAAGTAGTTTACATTTAAGAAGAAGACAGGAAAAATGGCTTCTACTCGGGAGACAAGACCAAATATGGAGGTGATTAAAAAGAAACTGTTCAGAAGTGCCATGCAGGGTAAATGGGATGAAGTTGTGAACATATATAAGGAAAATGAAGAAGTTCACATGGCCAAAATCACAAAATCAGGGGACACAGCATTACATGTAGCAGTTTCTGATGACCAAGAGCGTATTGTGGAACAGCTACTACTCATTATCCGGGGTAAAGCTAAGGTCAAGGAGGTTCTCAAGATACAAAATGAGCGAGGGAATACCATTCTCCATTTAGCAGCATCTATGGGGAGCATGGAGATGTGTAAGTGCATTGCTGATGCACTCCCGGACCTGATTGGCGCCCGCAACCATGACAGTGAGACTCCTCTCTTCTTGGCTGCACTACATGGGAAGAAAGAAGCTTTTATTTGCCTCGATGAAATATGCGGATTGGATAAGGGCAACACTTACTGTAGGAGGAATGATGGTGATACCATTCTTCATTGTGCCATCGCGGGAGAATATTTTGGTGAGTGCTTTGCTAGAATCTTGTTCATAATCTGATTAAAGTATATCTTATCCTTTGAAAATAATCTGATTAAAGATTTTTCATTGTGTTTGATAGATTTGGCTTTTCAAATAATTCGCCGGTACAAGAATCTTGTTAACTCCGTAAATGAGCAAGGATTGTCGCCTCTCCATCTCCTGGCCACCAAACATTCTGCTTTCAGAAGCGGTAGTCATTTTCGATGGTTCACCAACATCATATATCACTGTAAGAATCACTTTTCCTTCAAAACTACTTCCTTCCTCAAATAATGTCTGGCAGCACATTTCCCTTTCCTCAATAGGTCTTACTTTGGTATTCCAGTTCTGCCTAGACGTGAATTAAGCACAATCCTCTGCACGGGATTGGTGGCAAATCAAGTGGATTTCATGGGAATAGGATTTTATCTTTTTGACACTCCATTTGAGTAAAAGAGCTTTTCTCTCTTTGAAAGCCTGTACAAACAAGGCCTTAAATGTATTTTGGCAATGATGAACATTGTCTCATAACTACAGTTTTCACTTTGCTCTATTGACTGTTATTTTCAAGGTATATTTGTTGAAAAGCTTAAGGAGGAAACATTCAAGCAGGAGGAAGCTATCGTAAAAACTTTTGATGAAGAAAAGGATCCTCTATGTCCAGAGAACTACCAAACATGCATCAATTTCCTCCGATTGCCCTGGTCGGCCTTGACAATACTATGTGGGTGACGATATCATAGAACTACACTTTTTCTTTTTATTTGTTTAATCATATTTTATGTTGTCCCAACTAAGTAGTTTTAGTGTTTTACCATATAAGTAATTTTGCTTTGGGAGGTGATTTTTCTGGGACCTCCTATAGTATCTATTAATCTTAGACTAGATGAGCACCATCGAAGCATGCGACCCTGAATTCGCATATTCTATGAAGACTGCAAATACAAATCAAAATCAGTCTACTTCCATCCGAAGTTAGGGCCATCAGGCCAATTCACTGAAGTTATTTCTTGCTAGGCTTTCAGGCTTAAATTCATTCGGGTCTGGATTAGGCACTGTTCTTATATATTTGTCTTTGGCACTTCCATTTCCTGTATTCTAATAAAAAAGCCCTCATTGAGCCTCTCCCCATTTTCAGTTGATCCTGGAAACCGTCCAAACACAAATCTTGAGCAATCAGAACAGAAGACTACCAATGGTAAGTATCATCTCTTTTGTTGTGCATTAACTATGTTTCAAAATTTTAAAAACATTATAAAGGAAAAAAAAATCCCCAGTTATAAATTATTTTGCTGAGATGTTAGCAGCTTAGCTATCATAGAAACGTGAAATGCAAGAAGTCAGTGCAAGCCTAAGTTGAGGTAAATTATGCATGTTGGCCTAGAAAGATACATATTTAGTAGTAGGAGGAATAAAGTTTGTTTTAGAGGTTCTCTCTATTGATTCTCTCACAGACTCTGGAACATAAAATAATCTTCTGCAAAATAGAGGGTGACACTTTTCATTGAGTGTAGCGCAGAGAATCTCTTATGCGAAGCCTCTGTACATGTAGTAATACTCTTTAGCAATAGGCTTATTTGCATGGTGATATCCATGGATCTGTGAATTGGCAGCAAAGCTGATGCCTTGCTTTTTGAATGTTCTGTTACGACTTCCCTATATGCTATAAGTAGTCATTAAGCTACTTCCCATTTTCAGCTAATACCGGAAAAGATCCAAGAACTGGTGGGCAAGCTGATCTGGAGGATCCCAGTGGTTAGCAATCATCTTCTTTATCTGGCATCTATGTTTAATGGGCTTCAGAAAAAAAGCATGAGCTGTTCCTATATGCATTATCACAGTATACTCAGAGCAGCTTATGGACCATTGTCTTGTGCATGGGGGGCAGCCTATATTGAAATTAAATGTCACTTCAGAACCTTTGTAAGATCAGAAAAAGAATATTTTGAGACATTAAAATGAGCCAACATGCAACAAAAAAAGGGATAGATTTTTCTGCTAGCTCTCACATGGTTGTATCCAATTTTGCTATGTAAAGGACCAATCTCCTAGAGGAAGTGCATACTACTGTCTTCCATTTCCAGGAACATGAAAAGTGAAAATAATGCAGGAACATGTTCAGCAACACGTTTGTAAAATTTGTTTTGGGCTATATCTTTTGAATGCGTCATTTTTTTTTATATAAAAAACAATTACAAGATCTCTGAAAGAACCATTCGGGTTGGTTTCCGCTAGTAAAATAGCCTAAGTTTCTGCATATTATAGGTTGATTGTAATGATCTCTATGTTTCCTTTTTAATTTTTGTGTTGTGACAATTCAAATAGAATTTTCCAATTATTTTGTGCAGGAAACCAATCAAACATGAAGGCGAAAGGAGAACTGCAGTCACAAGGGCATCAACTGATTCCCTCCAATTACCACACTTGCTTTAATATAATCAAGTTTGTATTCAAGGCAATATTAGTAATTCTCGGATTTGGTAAGCCTTTCCATACCATCCTTTACACCAATCCTTTAGACTTCAATTGTCTAGTATGCAGGACTTCAATTTTCTCAAAGGTTGTTATATCTGATGGTACTAAGGATTTAAGGCCGTAAAGAAGGTACGGCAGAAAAAAGAGAAGCACGTATGGGCTGCACAGATCTTGGATGAACTTCTTTGTCATGCTTCTTTTTATGAGTACGAAGATAATGGAAGAAATCCTCAACAACCATCACAGACGAAGGATGCTGACACAACACCTTATAGCATCTCGGATGACCATGGTGTTTCTTTTGACAACACCTTAGAAAGTCAGCATCTACCGGGAGGCACAGCAGCTCAACCTTCTTCAGCAACTAATCAAGAGGGTGAAGATAAAGGAGCTCCCGCTGATCAAAGCTCACCAGAAGCTCAGCGAAAACAGAATGACAATGGTAAAAATAAGAAAAATGAACAAGGTAACAATTATCTCTAGCAATTATATTTATTCTTGGCAAGAGTTTTATCTTTGATCGAATACTTGTCATCCATTATGTGGTCAGAATTTCTTAATAAATAAAATTTAATCATCTGATGTTGGCAGATAAGAAGAAACCATCGGAAATGGAGAGAAAAGAGACACCCTTATTAGTTGCAGCAAAGAATGGTGTGGTGGAAATTGTGGAGAGAATTCTAGAACTTTTTCCAGTGGCCATCCATGACAAGGATTACCAAAAAAAGAACATTGTGTTGTTGGCAGTGGAGTACAGGCAACCCCATGTTTATGAGCTGTTAGTCAAAAGAAAAGTCCTCAAAGACGCCGTGTTTCGGCACGTGGACATAGATGGCAATAGTGCACTACATCTGGCTGCAATGCTTGGAGAGAATAAGCCTTGGCTTATACCTGGTGCCGCTTTGCAGATGCAGTGGGAAATAAAGTGGTACGAGGTATGCAATTATCCATTATGATTTCAGTATTAACTTTCCATTTTAAATGGTGTAGACCATAAGAAATGAAGGGTACGATATATTGGGGTAGGAGGATTAAACCCTAAACCTGCTACTCTCAGGGACACTACTAATTGTGGTGGAAATGCTTGCCTGAACAATGTGAGGTTCAGAAGTTTACATTCTGTTGGCTGCATCATTCTAGATAATCGAGTAATACCAGATTCTTAAGAAAATTAATTAGAATATTTAAAGTTATGATCAGACAAAATGCGTAAATGTTTTTAATTTTGTAAAATTATATGATATATTGCTATATAGAAAAAAAGAAAACGGATGGAGAAACTTACGAAGAACTCTTCCTTTTCCTTGTTAATTTGAACTTTGAACTATGCAGTTTGTTAAGAGGTCCGTGCCACAACATTTCTTTGTACGCTGCAACCAGAAGGGTGAGACTGCAAAGGATATCTTCACCGAGAAACACATGGATCTTGTCCAAGCTGGTGGTGAATGGCTGTTCAAAACCTCTGAGTCATGCTCCGTGGTGGCAGCCCTCATTGCAACCGTGGCCTTTGCAACGTCTGCCACTGTGCCAGGTGGGGTGAAAGAAAAAGTTGGAACACCAACGCTAGAAGACAAGCCGGCATTTGACATTTTTGCCATATCTTCTCTTGTTGCGCTTTGTTTCTCAGTCAATGCTGTGATCATGTTTCTTGCCATTCTAACCTCTCGATACCAAGAGAGAGATTTTCGCATCTACTTGCCAAGGAAACTTCTAGTAGGCTTGACATCGCTCTTTGTGTCCATAGCTTCCATGCTAATCTCTTTCTGTGCCGGACATTACTTTGTCCTTATGGATAAACTGCAATACACTGCCATTCTTGTATATGCAGTAACCTGCTTTCCAGTAATCTTCTTTGCCGTGGCACAGTTTCCTCTGTACTTCGATCTTATGTGGGCCACTTTTAAGAAGGTGCCACAGCGAAGCTACAAGGTGGCTCCTCTCTAATGTTTTGCCTTACATAGATTTGACTTCGTTGTTTTGGGCTTGTGGATTCCATGTTTTAGCGGGTGGTTTCTTCTTAGTGATGGTGAGAAGAGATTTTATTGATATTAAATTTATGTACAAGTGTCTTCTTCTATATTAAATGTTATGTGATTAAATGATATGATGGACTATTGAATTTGTGGTTACAATTGAATTGAGCCATTATAAACCTTGCTTACAAAAAGCAAGATGCCCCAGGGAAAAGGAAGATCAGGGATTTATTTATTTATTTATTTATTTAATTTTTTTAGGTATGAATATATGTGTTTTGAGTTTTTCCTTATGCTTTTCTTGCGCTTGTTGAGAAAAATCTCTATTAGCACAGATTTAACTTCATTCCTAGATAGATACAGTGCTCCCTTGAGTATGATTTTATTGAAAACCATCATCTTTTTGCATGATTTTATGTAGCCTTATTTCAGCCATCGTGGCTTATTGGTTTTCAATTGTTGAAATGTTTATATGCAATAACACATCTCTTTCATTTTTCAAAATTTTAATTAATCTCAAAATAATTTTTCTCTTATTTTTCTCATTATTTATTCTTTTCTTTATTTTAATTTCCTCAAGATGATACTTTCCTTGAGTTTTTGTTGCCAGATAGAGATCCTCTCACTAGATTTTACTTTATTCCACAATTATTCTTTCCTTGAATTCATTGAAAAGAATGTCCTTCTGTGCAAGAGTTTAGCTTTACTTTATTCATCAGTATTATAATTGAATGAGTCATTCACATTTAAAAAGTAATTTGATGCGTTTTAAATATCCCATTTTTATTTTTTCAAATTTTCTAAATAAAATTTTAAAATATGATAGTTAAGAGGATAATGAAACATGGATGTTCTCTTTTTGGGGTCCATAAAATTGTGCTCATCCCGAATCCAGAGCAAGGTATCACTTTCAGTTTATGGTGGCTTGCCACAGTTGGGACAGCTTGTTTGCTCTACATATACAATAATCATCCTTGGTACCTTCAGCAATAGAACAGTAGTAGTTGTTCTAAGAAGAGGAAGAATGGCATTTGTCGTGGACACAGAACAAGGGGCCACTGGACCAAGCTTGATTTCATATGCCATGCAAGGGAAATGGGAAAAAGTTGTAGATATATGCAAGGAAGATCCGTGGGTTCATGATGAGAAGACCACTACATCAGGGGACGCGGCATTGCATATAGCAGTATCAGATGGCAGAGAAGATGTAGTGGTAAAACTAGTCCAACTGATGGCCCATCGCAACGTGTATCTGATTAATATAAAAAATGATCGAGGGAACACCCCTCTCCATTTGGCGGCGTCAGTAGGCAACGTTCGCATGTGCAAGTGCATAGCTGCTGAGTATCCAGAACTGGTGGGTGTTCGCAACAATGAAAATGAGACCCCTCTCTTCTTAGCAGCTCTCCATGGTATAGCTGCAATCTTTGCCTTCATGTCTATGCCGTCATTCAAAATATTCATCTCACCCTTAGCATTAGGTTAAGAGATCATTCTTCCCATATTTCGAGCATTCAATTTATCCCATTCTCTTGAAAGTTCAGCCACATATCTCATGAAGTTCATGGCTTCCTCTGCTATCTCATATTCAATATGACATGCACAACTAGCAATTTGAGAATTAAAAAAAGAGAAAACAAAACAAAACAAAAGAAACAAAAATTCTAGAGAAGAAAAAATTATTAAGATTAACTAAAAACTATACTAAAAATATGAACAAAGAAAAAGAAACAAATAAAAAAAATTAGTAAAAAGAAAAAAAAAGTCACCAAACTTGTGAAGAAGATCACAAGTACTCTGAAAAGGTCATATCACTGTAAAGTGGCACCATCCTCGGCAACGGCGCCATTTGATTCGTTCCCAATTGGTGTCTCAGCTGATTCATGTCCTCTCAATGGTCCCTGACAGTGGTGCCATTTGATTCGTGTCCAGCTGGTGTCCCTTGATTGTGGTCCTTAAAAGGGAGTAATCAACAAAATTTATAACCTATTACACCATGTACTAGGATAACCTTAGCTAGCATAGCATAATGGCTCTAGGGTCGTTCACTGGGATGAGTTTTTACTTCACAATTGATATTAATTCAAAGATGAATTGGTGCCTTTTCATTTCAAGGTTAGCTTTAAAAGAAAACATAAAGATGTTTAAATGAAAAAGGTTTGGTTTTAAACTAACCAAAAATAGTAACTGATTTTACTTGTAAAGAAAAGTGTTTCTTGGAGTTTAGATCACTAGGTTCAGGTTCCTTGTACAAAAAGGGAGTTTCGATCACTTGTTTCTTTTCCTCGCATTAGAGAATTAACATATAGTTAATTCTCTAACCGGTGGGGTATAGATGCTTCCCATTAAAGGGTTCAAACACTAAATCCCTCTCACTGATGCACCTTGCAATGGCTCGTGCCTCTCACCTAACATTTGCCATTCAAGGTGATCTTTAACCTTGGATTACCCGTCAAAAGCTCGCAAGAGATAACTAATGAATGTCTCTTTAGAGTCCAAAAGCTTACCAAGTATTGGCAATTCTAGAAAATCTTACCTTCAAGTCACTTCCCAAAAGCTTGCAAGAGGTAAACTAGTGCATCTCCATGGACGGAGATCACTTGCCTTACCAAGTGTTGGCTCAAGTGAATTGAAGGTGTTTTAAGTTAACTAAAAATATAGAAACCATTAACGGGTCATACTTTCTCTTCATTAAAAACTAAAACAACAAAACTTCCAATTTATGCATGAAGAAACTTACCCAGCTTTCTTCACTCCAAGAGACAAAGAGCCTAGCCACTCATCCTCTGAGGAAAAATCCTCATAGTTTGATTTGTTAGAAATAAAAATAATGAGAAAAGAAAAATATATATATGAAAAACAGAGCAAGTGCTCTGTAATATATTTTTCTTCCTTATACAAAAGGTTGTCTCCAAGAACAAGCTCCCGAGATCTCCCTCCTTTGTCAAGAAGATTACAACTATATATAAGAGGTTATTCACCCCTTTGTTCTTAATTAAGAACTAAGGAATCCTATGATAGGTGGGTTACAAGGAGACTTTGGGGATTTACACAACAAATATCTAAAGCAAAATATCTCAAGATGTCGGTCGAAAATATCAGGAAGCTTCAGGAGAACACCGCGGTACTGTATATTGAGAGAAAAACTCTCCGGGTAAGCGCTGTCAGAGGATCCGGATATGTCTATCCGGAGAAGTTGAAACGTCCTCCTCTCCCATCCGGATGTGAGATATCCCGCATCGCCAGGCTATCTGGATCAACTCCATCCGGACTCCCCCGGGTGGAAGGAGCTATGTTGCAAGGGGGACCGTTTGCGTGTGCAAGGTGTAGGGACCCCTCTCCCGGATGACACGGAGCGCGCAAGGCTATCCAGATCAACTCCATCCGGATTCCCCAAGAGGACATGTGGCGCACTCTCCTATCCGGACTCCCTCAGGGAGAAGCACACAACATTCATGAACATCACACCCGGACGATAGCATATCCTATCCGGATATGTTGTCCGGATCATTGACTTCCGCCGCCATCCTGTCCGAACGCCCTGTCCAGACATCTTTTACTCCTTGCATTCCAGATTTGCTTATGGCAAAGGACTTCAAAGCTTCGGTTCTTCATGTTTCTGAGCTTTCCATTGCTTTGCCATGGATTCCAAAGAACTCTCCTCAATCTCTGATTGCTTTGGTGATTAAAAAGCTATCAAAACACCAAAACTTAACACAATTTGATTATAATTGATTGCAAGGGTCCTTAATATGTTAATTGGGTTAAAAGGTGATAACTACTACTCAAAAGTGTTTAAAAGAGTTTATTACAAGCTATCAAATAGCACTTTTTGAGTAGTAATCATTTAGCAAGTTACTAATGTCCAAAAAAAAAAAAGACTAACTTTTACTTTCAGTATCACTGATGAAGAGGAAGATATATTTGAAGTAGAAAAACAAAGATATTGAAAAGTTTCTCATGGAGCTCAGCAAAAGAAATTGACATGTCACGGGCATTAATTGCATCAATGACGGATTTGTACTCATCATTGAGTCCTTTAAGAACCCGATCAATAAGATTCTCATCATCAACTAGCTTCCCCAAAAGGGCAAGTTCATTGGTACGAGTCTTTATCGCCTGCATATATTCACTAATTGATTTTAAGCCCTTAGTATACCGCTTTAATTGTTCCTTCAATTGTTTAATATGACCATGAGATGGTTTGGCATAGGTATTGGCTAAGGTTTTCCATGCATCAAAGAAAGTGGTGGTACGGGCAATAAGTGGTTGTAGTGAAACGAAGATAGCACCAAGGAGAGTGCTAAAGATGAGATGATCCTGACGCTTCCAGGTTGTGTATCTCGGATTTGGGGATGCAACACCAGTGACGGTGACTGTGGGTGGTGGTGGAGTATGAGTGCCATCAATGAAGTGATGAAGATCATAACCTTCAAGAAGAGATTGGATTTGAAGGCTCCAAGTGAGGTAATTGGTGGATGATAATTTGGTGATATTGGAGAGATTGATTGTAAGGAGATGGTTAGGATCTTTGGAGTTTTGGATAGTGATAGGATCGTTGGTGGAAGAGAGGGATGCACCGGAAGCCATTGAAGAGACTGATTGTAGATTTCTTTTGGTGTTTCTAGGGAAAAAAAAGGAAGAAAAGATGCCCAAGAAGATTAAGCTCTTGATACCATGTTGAATTAGAGAGAGAATTATTGAGAAACAATGACTTGACTTTTCCATTGATTAAGAATGAATATAAATACACAAAAATGGGCATTGCCGTGAGTTACCCAAAACACAAAAATAGGAAACAATCTACCCAAAACACAAAAATAGGAAATAATCCTAGAATTAGGGGATTACAACAAAAATAGGAAATTATAACCAATTACAAGAATTTAAAAATATAAAGAAAATATATTGCAATGAATTCTCTAATAAGATACAGCTTAACTTCCCTTGCTTAAATCACCTACTGCCCCTGTAATTTTTTTTTGCATTTTTTTAATCTCTTCAAAGATTTCCACATTATATTATTGTGTTTTTGTCTCTCTAATTTCCTTTATATTTTTATTTTAATATGGTTAGAACATGAATTTCATATTTGTAAATAAGTCCATATTAGAACTGCGATTTCCCTTGCATGTTTCTTAAGTATTTGTTAAAAAATTAAGAAAGAGAAAAACGGGAGAAAATTAAAATTGTGAGGCACTCTTTCAGATTTTTATAACATTGGTTTAGGCATTCTTAGCAATAATCCATAATTAAAATTCACTCATAAAATTCAAATTTTATAGGTTTGAAAGAGATAGTGATATCAAGATAGCAATAGTTCCTTCTTAAATTTTACGAAAATATAGTGACATTTATAATGAGTTGCTATAAACATAGGGTGTCACTACAACATAGCGTTACTTTATCTACTGACACCATAGAGGGTACCAATTGGTGACGTATTTGGAAGGGACACCAAAGCAAATAAATGGTGACACATTTAGAAGCGACACCATATATTTTTAGTGATGCTTAATTTGATATAGAGTTGTGTGAGATATATAAGGTGTCATGTTAAATGCATCACCTTTGAGTTATGGTGTTACATCATTATAAATGATTATGGAAGATATGATTGTTTTTGGTTGATTAGCCTGTTAATAAATAAAGATCAACCTGTGCATATTTTGTCCATAAATATAATAATCATATCACATTTAACTTATATTTTCATAATGCTTGTGGATTAACTTGTAATACCTTACATCATCTAGTAATATTTGTATATCAAATGTTCACAAAACGATAGTACATCAAACCCACCAAAACTAAAAGAAAATTGAATGCACATTAAAACATAATTTAGAAATGTTAAGCATCCTAACATTCATGTATACCTGCATTTCATATGAATAAAACTAGCTAACCATAAAATAACACAAGAGGTGCATCCAAAAACCCAAAATTCTCGATACCAAATAAAGTAACGTTTATGTCCTATAATGTATAACATAAGAGTCATATCTAAAAACCCAAAATCTTGTTGTCATTTTTTTTTTTATTTTTTTTTTTTATTCTTCATATTGTCCTCCCAAGAGTGTATCCTGCATTTCATAGTTTAATGAGTTTTAGAGTTCTTATTGAAAATAAAAATTAATTAATGTTATAAAAAATAAACAAATCTAAGTACTAATGTTTTCTTTTTTCTTTTTCCCATTTTGATATAAAAATAGTTCGTAAAGAATAAGTAATGTCATACAATACTAATGGAAATTTCATATAACAACTAACAGACTAACTATGTATGATCACGATACATCAACATGATTCATGATTAGTCATAACACAAAAGTAGTCAATTTTCCTATAATTTCATCAAATTCTACTTAAGAATATGTTTTTTTAATTTTATTTTTATTTTTTATTTTTTTATTTTATCATCAAACTGAAATCAAATGAGAATAACATTAATATCACAATAATTGGAAGTATGAAACTATGTACAATTCATTAAATGAGTAAAACCTTTAATGCAATAATGGTAGAATCAACAATTATCTCTTTAATGAATTTCATAACAAAGTAGTCACATTTGAACTCAAATAAAAACAATTCAAGAAAATAAAAAATAAATCAAAACTACAAAATCAAAATATAAATCTAAAATTTGAGAAAATACTAATCTTCCACTTAAAATCTACACTTTTTAAATTTATTTTTTTATAATTCATTATGCTTTTAAAAATCATTTTTAACATTTAATTCTTTTTATATTTATTTATTTTATTTCTTGCAAGGATTTTCTTAATTTCAATATATATTTTTTTAATGTTCATTTTGTGAAATAACAATATACATTAAATTTCATCTCAATTATATAAAATAAAATTTTAGTAACAATATATAAAAATGTTTTCAACTACTAATATGATAGGACATGATATTATAACAAGCATGAAAATTGTGTATATAAGACAAAAAACCTAAGTCATTATTAAAAAATGTTAAGAGAAAATTGTATGAGAAAAAATTAAAGAACTTTTCATAATTTTTATTTTTATTTTTCATTCATAACTCTAATTGATATTTCTTTTTTCTAATTAAAATAATTAATAAAAAAATTTGGATATGAAAAATATGTTCAAATAAAAATAATAAAAAATAAAAAACATCAAAGGAAAATATATTCAATATTTAAAATTTTTTACTTTTAATATTCTTTAGATCAATAAATTATCAAACATCTTTTTCAAAAAAAGAAAAAAGAAAAATGAAGAAAATGAAGAGCTTTATAGAAGGAATTGGAAAATTTTTTGTAATAAAAGGATTTTATTGAAATTTCCTAACCTTGAAAGGAAAATTTTATCATCAATTTCACATTACTCCAAAGTTTGGTCAATGGATATAAAAACAATAAGAAAAGAAGGCAAAAATAAAACATATTTTTAGAATCCTTTTGCGGGAGATGACAATATTGAGAATAATTTTCTCAAAAATTAATTTTCAAATATGACCAACCAATATCTTCATCACAATATACTATAATATTCTTAGAAAATAAACAAACAGTCTATTAAAGGAAATTTCATTAAAAATCAAAAGAAAATTATAAAACATCTTCTTAAAAAAAGAGAAAAAAAAGTTTTATGGAAGGAATTGAAAAAATTTATCTAATAAAAGGATTTTGTAGAAATTTTCTAACCTTGAAAGGGAAATTCTAAATTTTGGTCAACGGATATGAAAACAATAAGAAAAAAAGGTAAAAACAAAAAACATATTTTAAGAATAGAAAAAATATGAATAGAACAAGATGAGATATTAACCATAATACCATGTAAAAGAATAAAAAAAAATCAAAATATAAGATTTGATCATTTTTATAATTATAAAAATTTTCATTCCTATTTAAATTTTAAAAAACAATTCATTTACATTAATAAATAAAAAATCAAATTAATTTTTCATTGTTAATTCCAACATTCCAAATCAACTCCAACATGATATGGAAACTATTTCATTTTTCCTTTTTGGGAGATGACAATATTAAGAATAACTTTCTAAAAAATTATTTTTCAAATATCACCGATACATATCCTCATCATAATATACTATAATATTCTTAGAAAACAAACAGAAAGTCCCATCAAAGGAAATTTCTTGTAAGATCAAAAGAAAATTTCATACTGTAAAATGTTTATCCCTCATTCTGAGTATGAAAGATATTAAAAAATCATTCATTTATCTTCTTTTCATTCATTTTGGTGTTTATGGGTATAACAATGAAACAAAAGATATGATAGAATGTTAAATCTAATTTTTACTTTCCCACAACTCAATAAAGAAACACTATTTACACAATCCACGTTACAGATATACCAAATCAATGAATATAAATCAATTGTGTTAATAAAGATTTTGACATTAATAAAAAAAATAAAATGAAAATGATAGATCTAAGAGATTTTGGGTTACCTGAGAATCCACGAAGTAGAGAAGAACAATTGTGTGTTAACTATGAGTGTGAAAAAAGGTAGAAGAAAATTATGGTTAGGGTTATGGAATGAGATTTTCAATGAATATAAATTAATTTTGCTAATAAAGATTTTGACATTAATAAAAAAAATGAAAATGATAGATTTAAGAGATTTTGGGTTATCTGAAAGTCCACGAAGTAGAAAATAGTAGTCGTGTGTTAACTATGAGTGTGAGAAAAGGTAGAAGAAAATTATGGTTAGGGTTATGAAATGAGATTTTTTTGGATTCTGGGTATGTGGAAACAATGAGTTTTTTTTATATACTATTATTATTCTCAAAGTGGGTCCATTGAGTTATAGTATTTTAACATTTTTATTTTATATGGTGTCACTTTTCAAAAACTGACACTATAAACTTAAAATTAATATCATCTATCTTAATTGAAAATTTTTATATGATATGTCACCTTCATGGATTTTAAGCCATATGGTGTCATTATTTTAAAAGCGACACCATAAATTATTTTTGTAGTAATTATAATACATTTTCTCTAAGAAAGAATTCTTAGGCTCTGCTTGGTTCTCAAAAAATTTGAAAGAAAATGTAAGGGAAAAAATAGAAGGAAAGAAAAAAATGGAGAAAAATAAAGATTAGATTCAAAGTCAACAAATTATTTTTATATGCTACTATAAATTTATTTAATTTATTTTAACGCATCAATGTAAAGATTAAGTGATTTGAAAATGTATAAGTTTGTAACTAGTATTAATTATATTCAATTTTTTTTTTCATATGGCAACCAAATGAGAAAATAATTTTGCTTAGTATTTTTTCTTTCTTTGATATTTTTGGAAATTAAATATAAACTTAATATAAAGTTAGGAAATTATTTCTTCTGGTAGAAATTCTTTTTCATTCAATCGTACTTAAGAAACTTTTATTGGTAACAAATACATATGGTATACAATTAAGTACACTCATCAACTCCATATTGAGTTTACATAAGGATGATAAATAAATGGGTTGAGTTTGGAATTTAAATAAATGGGTTAAGAAAACCTAGGGTGAGTTCAGGTAGAAATTCTTTTTCATTCAATCGTACTTAAGAAACTTTTATTGGTAACAAATACATATGATATACAATTAAGTACACTCATCAACTCCATATTGAGTTTAAATAAGGATGATAAATAAATGGGTTGAGTTTGAATTTAAATAAATGGGTTAGGGAAATCTAGGGTGAGTTCAGGTATTGTCTTGTTTTAGCTCTTTTTGTACCAATTATATATAAAATTGATTTTAAAAATTTAATTTAATTTAATTTGTATTTTCTTATTTTTAATATAATAATAATAATAATAATAATAAAATAATTTTCAATAAAATAATTTATAAAAATTTATAATATTTTAATTATTTATAAGGTGTGCTTATTTTAATATAATTAAAAAATTTAAAAAATAATTTTTAAAAAAAATTTTAAAAATTTTTTTAAAAAAGTTAAAAGGGTGGGTAGGAGAATTTTCCATATCCACCCACCCCATTTAATTTTTTCGACGAAACATGAATAAATTTTATTTTAAATAAATGCAGGAGGGTTGGATGAGATTAGGAATGACAATGGGGCGGGTTTTTTCGGGTACCAGCCTCGACCCGCTCCTATTGGGACGGGGTTCAAATTTTAGAAACGGGTTTGGGACGGGGTTGGAATTTTTTTTTAAAACCTAGGACGGGTTTGGGGCGGGTTCGGTATCGCCCCATCCTGCCCCGTCCCGCCCCGTTTATAATATATGAATATATGAATCTCCGCCTCCAGTGGGATTTTCCGACAAGTTCGTCGATAAGTTTGTGGTTTTCGGCTTAGTTCCGGTGAATTGGCCGCGTTTTGAGTCGCGAATCTTGTCGGAACACCATGATTCTTTTCGATTGGTTCTATGGACTTCTCGCATCTTTGGGGCTATGGTAAAAAGAGGCAAAGATCTTATTTTTAGGGCTTGATAATGCGGGAAAAACGACGTTGCTTCATATGCTGAAAGATGAGAGATTAGTTCAGCATCAACCAACGCAGCACCCGACGTCCGAGGAATTGAGTATTGGGAAAATTAAGTTTAAAGCCTTTGATTTGGGTGGGCATCAGATCGCTCAAAGAGTCTGGAAGGATTATTATGCCAAGGTGGATGCTGTGGTGTACCTGGTTGATGCGTATGACAAGGAAAGATTTGCCGAGTCAAAGAGGGAGTTGGATGCCCTCCTTTCTAATGAGTCACTGGCATATGTTCCATTTCTCATTCTGGGAAACAAGATAGACATACCTTACGTTGCCTCTGAGGATGAGTTGCGTTACCACCTGGGCCTGACCAACTTCACGACTGCTCGGGGCAGGGCGGGTATGAGAATTTATCATACCCGCCCTGTTTAATTTTTTAAATGGGACGGGGATGGGAATTATTTTAAATAAACGGGGCGGGGTTGGGATGGGGGCGACCCGTCCCGAACCCGCCCCGTTGCCATTCCTAGATGAGATCATCTTACCCATCCCACCTCATTACCATACCTAATCTTGAAATACCCAACGCAGATTAGTGGAGGGCAACAACTAATGAAGGCAGCCTCGTGTTTTTTGGCCGCTTGACTTTCTGGCAAAAAATGAACTTCGACGTGGAATTGTCCTCCTTTTTCTTGCTCAAGCCATGTACACAAATCGCATGCTATCAATTTATCACTACAAACAATAGGACGGCTGATGATAAAGCAGCCGTGTACTTACCACCTTTAGAGAAAAAGATTCAACTACTGATCATTTTGCTTCCTTCGTCTTGCTAAAATCGTGAGAAAAGCAAGTGGGGTTGTATCCTATTAGGTTTTGTTGTCCTAATTGTTTTTTAAAACAATTTTAAAAAACAGTTTTTAAAAATAATTTTTGAAAATAATTTTTGAAAATAATTTTTTTATATTTTATAAAACAAATCCCTATTTGAAAATTTAAAAATAGTTTTTAAAATTATTTTAGATAGCCTTTAAAATACTAAAAGAAAAAAATTGAGAAAAATGATTTTCCTATATTTAATTGTATTATAAAAAATATAAAATAAAATATAATATAATTAAAATTAATTAAAAAATTATATATTTTCAAATTATTTAAGTTTCACGTCTTAGAGTTAAGTGAAATTAGTTTGAAATATCTTTTACTTTCATTCATTTTTTTTCCAATTTTCTTTTACCATAATTAGCCTTCAAAGTTTGTCACCAAATTGCTAGAAGTTAGGTGTGGGGCTTGTTAATTTGTGTACTTGACTAGTATTCATTGACTAGAAGGCTACTAATTATTTGGAGTGGGAGCTCTTCCTCTTGGGCCCAGCTGCATAGCTGCCCAATGGCTGTAATTCATCATTCTCTCCAATTATAAAATGAGAGATCTATAGCTTGATTCCCACACACTCTTAAGAGGGGGCAATGGCACTGTTAGGAGGTAATCCTTCAACGCAGGGAATCAAGCTTGATTTGAAGACAACAACCAGTGTTTTTGAGCCAGGAAATTTGAGTGTGAGTTGCATTCGAGTGGAGACTTCAAACATCGCTTCCCCTCCCAAGCCATTGTTGATTGTTAATTACACCAACCATTCAAGGGACATACCCAGTACTCTTGTTTCTTCATGGCTTCGAGCTCCGCAACACCTTCTACACTCAGCTCCTTCAACTCATTTCTTCCCATGGATTCATAGTGGTGGCTCCTCAGGTGCTTTCTCAACCTCTCTTCCCTCTTAACTATCCCCCTCCCCCCATTCTTCTTTTTTTCTTGTGCTAGTTTCCCATTTAGTTGTACTTAATATATAGTTAGGGATGATAAAGAGGGCAGGTTCACCCATTTCAACCTTATTTAATTTGTTTATTCAAAAATAGTTCCCATCTCTATCCTATTAAATAAATAAATAAATAAAATAAATGAGGTGGGGTGGGGTAGGCATGCGGATTTTTCATACTTGCCTTGTCCTGTCTATTTAATGTTTTTTGAAAAAATTTATTTATTTTAATTACATTAAAATAAATATATTTTATAAATAATAAAAATATTATAATTTTTTATAACTTATTTTATTTTAAACAAGATGAAACCAGATAAGACTAGACTATACGTAAACTCACTTTGAACCTGTCCTGGGTTTTAAAAAAAAAATTCAAATCAACCTCAAACTCATTTATTTAAATTTTAAACTTGTTCCATTAGGGGTGGGGTGGGGTGAGACAGGTACTCGGAAAAAACCTGTCCTATTATCATCCCTAAAAACCTGTCCTATTATCATCCCTATATATAGTTATAAAATTAAAGGTAGTGATGTTTGCAATTGAAGTATTACAATCCAAATAAGATATCTTAATATATTGAAATAATAATTTAATAAAATTTTAAAAGATATAGGTTTAAAGGTTATAAGTTTGAACTTAAGTGTCATAAGAGTAAGTGTGAGCATGATTGGGTTTAGATCGGCTTGAACAATCAAATCAAATTGGTTAGTTTAAACTAAATTGGGTTAACCCCAATTAAAATTGATTTATTTATTCACTCAAACTATTTTAATTTAACATGAATTAATTTAGTTAATTTGATTTAGAGCAAAATTGAAATTATACATTTTCTTTTTATATTTTATTATTTTTAATAAAATCCATATGATTAGTATTATCATATAAAATAAAATTAATAACAATTGAAAAAATAAAAATGTCTAAGTGGGTCCACGAGCTACAAGTTAATTGGGGTAGATAAACAGTTAGTAGCTAGTGGAGGTATTGCGGTGGCTTAAGCCACGAATCTTAAGAAAAACGTGTGAGGTAAGCTGGATTTTTATGGATTTAAAGTATTAATTATTGGCTGATTTGTGGGAACATCTACTAAGGCTGGGCTGGAGACCCCACTGTTGGACAAATTGCTTTAATTTTCTCATCAGTACCCCGCACTAGAGGTGCAACCTGTTTAACAGGTTGGCCCGAATGAAATCCAACCTAACCCTATGTTTTAAACTTGGAACTATTATTTTTGACATCTAGGTTGGTCTTATATTAGGGTTTTTCAAACTTGAACTCAATTTAAATTACACTGGACCAAAGTTGGGAAATTGAACCTAACCTGAACTTGATTTAATATTTTTAATCAGGTTCAACCAAAAGATTGCTAATTTTTCAAAAGATTGCAAGGCATTTGGGAGAACTTTCAATTAATAACCGCATGCACAAACACATTTTCTATTAATCTCCAATCTCTGACATGCAGTACTGTGAAATTGGTTTTCTATATAGTTATACGGACTATTACCTCCTTCTGGAATTCAAGAGATCGAATCAGCAGCAGCAGTCACAAATTGGCTATCCTCAGGCCTTCAATCTGTGCTCCCAGAAAATGTGAAACCAGACCTACTCAAGCTTGCTCTTTCAGGCCACAGCAGAGGGGGAAAGACAGCATTTGCTCTGGCACTAGGGTATGCTGATACATCCCTCAACTTCTCAGCCCTACTAGGACTAGACCCTGTTGGTGGATCGAGTAAATGTTGCCAAACAGATCCCAAAATCCTAACCTATGTTCCTCATTGCTTCAATCTAGCAATCCCAGTTTGTGTAATCGGCACTGGGTTGGGCGATGAGCCAATGAACCACCTACGTCCATGTGCCCCAGATGGAGTGAACCATGTAGAGTTTGTCAGTGAGTGTAAACCTCCTTGTTCCCACTTTGTGACTACTGAATATGGTCACTTGGACATGTTAGATGATCATCTTTCAGGCTTCATTGGGGCGATTTCGGGTTATATCTGCAAGAGTGGGAAGGGTCCTAGGGACCCCATGAGGAGATGTGTGGGTGGCCTTTTTGTTGCATTCTTGAAGGCTTATTTGAAAGGTCAGAGTGGAGATTTCAAAGCCGTTGTTGATGCACCTGATCTGGCTCCTGTGAAGCTTGATCCTGTTGAGTTCATAGAAGCATGAAATCATGGATTCTCTGCAATGCTATAAGGAGTGTGACAGCATATATTTTTTTTTTTGTTCCTCTTTGGGAACAAAGATTCAAATAAACGAAACTGTGTTGTATTGCTAATGACCTCTAATATTCTCAAGACCCATCATTTGTGCTAGACTAAGAATTGGGGATGAGGTGTTCCTTATTATAAGAACATCACATCAATAGATGATCATTAATTGTTTCCAATTATTATGTTTGTTTTTTCTCTTACATGGCAATGTTTAATTGATAATAGAAATGCAGTACAACGATTCTTGGCTTTAAGTACTGTGATCAATACTTTTGGAGGTTTCACTTGGCAGTACACTGCCAGCCAACTCGGCTAAAGCACCATTGATTAATTGGAATTTGCATTACTCTAGTACTTGGTATATATACCTTTGGGAGCAAATAAAATATGAAGGCATGTGGAAAGATGACGTTTGAGGAGTATTTTTGGAAACGGTTTTGAAAAATAATTTTTGAAAATAATTTTATCATATTTTGTAAAACAAAATTTTATTTGAAAACTTGAAATATTTTTAACTTGTTTTCTATATTTTTAAATATATTTTAAAAATAATTTTTATCCATAATACTTTATTTTTAGTTATTCTTTATATTTATATAATTATTTTAAAAAAATATTTAAAAATTAAGAAAAAATGACTTAAAACAACTAAAATGTATTATTTTAAAATATTATATTTTATGATTTTAGAAATAAAAAATTGTTTTATGTTTTTAAAAATAGAAAATTGTTTCCTATTTTTTGGTTGTCAAACATATTTTTTTCAATTTTGTTTTAGAGAAATAGGAAACTATTTTAAAAGATGGTTATCAAGTAGGACCTAATTTACCGAGCACTAAACTTTGACATTTGAAATTCACTTTGTTGAGGCCTCGCGTCCCTGATGATCCACGTAGTTGCCACATGGATGGACGCACGATCTCAACCAATATAGATTCCTGGTTCAGCTGTTCCTGCAAAAGGCGTCTGGACAGGGTGTCTGGACACACCCTCCGATGGTTTTGTCAGCCATGGTTAGAGAGAATAATAAGTTGGTCTTTTACTAGGTATTGCAGGCTTACCTTCCTCTTTGTATGAAGACTCATATATATAGTACCAGAAGCTCTGTTTCCCTCTTTAATGGTAGAGAGATATTTTGGCTTGTCATGATGCCACTAGGTGGTGGTAGGATCATCATCACCCTACGGACGACTGACAGAGATCGTGGGAGGCGCTGTGATTGTCAGAGATCGTGGGAAGTGACTTGTCGTCACTTCATTCCTATCCTTTCACTCTGTAGGTGGCGGAACGTGGGCCATGGCAGACTGTTGTGATGACGTGCAAGACTTGCTTACTTTTGTCAATGATCCGGATAAACATACCCGGATAGGTTATGTCGGTTGTCCGGATGTGTTGTGGCGGTCGTCCGGATGTAATGTTTGTGAGTGCCGTGTGCTTCTCCTTTTAGGAAGTCCGGATAGGAGAAGCGCGCCACGTGTACTCTTGGGGAAATCCGGATGGGGATACTCCGGATAGGATCGCGTGCCACGTGTCATCAGGGGATGGGTCCCTACACACTTGATGAGAAGGAGTTGATGGGGAAGATGCACAATGGCCGTCAACATTCATATGAAGCTTTCCTTTATTCATTAATTCCTCTAGCTTATAAGGCTATGGCCATCAAAATTTATACACTAAAGTTGTGTGTTGGAGGGGTAGTGTTGGAAATAGGTTTGCTAGTTAGATGACTACAAACATCCTTCTTTTGTTATAGGAGAGGAATTGAGGAAGACGTTCATGATATTTGTCCAAATATTAACTTCATTTAATCATTATATTTGTTAAAATTTTAATTTGAATTCTTTTGGAATAAAATTTTATTAATGTGATGAGGTAAGGTTATGTAAGATAAGGTTTAAGGGGTATTTTAGACATTTTGTATTAAATAAGGTAATTGAGGGTATTTTAAAGATTTTCATTAAATTTTCAATGGCCACAATTAATAATCACCTATAGGTCAATGGTCATAGTTCGTCAAAAGGGTAAACCTTGAGGGGTAGCTCAGTTGGTCCGGCCTTGGGTTTGCTCCTCAATGGTCACCAGTTCGAGTCCCCTCAGGGCTACTGGAGGTTTACCTGGTCGTTAACTTCAAGGTCCCGTGGGATTAGTCGAGGTGCGTGTAAGCTGGCCCGAACATCCACAGTTATCAAAAAAAAAAAAAAAAAAGTTGGTCAAAAGGGTAATATTGCTCTAATGAGGTTGGTCATGGGGTGTTGGTGTAATTGTTCAAAATTAATGGACTAAAGTGTAATTATCGATCGTAGTAGTATGCTACCATGTAGAAGTATAATCTTATTCTACTATTATACTATGAGCTTGTTTTATTAACAATATTTTCTATAGATGAGATGTGAGTTTTCCAAATTAATGACATAAGTAAAAATTTGAAAATGATTTAAGAACTATTTTTCTTGAGGGGGTAATTCTCACGATTGATGAGTTATTTCTAGACAATCAAACAAACTATAACAATATGAAACCTTTGCATGCTATATATACAATTGAAACATTACAGTAAAACCTCCATAAATTAATAACTTTATTTAAATAATGAATTTTTTAAATTTTGACTTGGACCAGTATACTAAGTTAATAACTCACTAAATGCATAAAATAATAATATTTTCAAAAATACTTGAAGGCCCCAAAAAATTATAAATTAATAATTGATGAAAAACATAATATATATATATTGAGTAACTTCGTCATATAGTCAAACTAGGAGGATTGACATTTGGCCAAGATGTGATTTATCTCTTTCTTTGGTTGGAGTGGAACTTTGGTTTTCTTTAATGAGGAACTGTTTCACTTGATGGATAGTCAAATGATCAAGACAAATGCTTTAAGATGGTCAAAGATTAGGGTAGTCTATGATAAGAGACAATCCACTCTTGGGTTTAAGGCTATGTATTAAGTAATTTTTTATAACTTTTATTTTATTAATTAAATAGACGAAGATATGCATTGATTACATTTTAACTATTTGTCCTAGTCTTTAGTTGCTAGTGAGTTGCATGAGATATGGGTCATTCATTTACGAAGGGATTTTTCTTAATAGTACGGTAATTTAAAAAAGTTATACTTAAATTACTGTAGTAGAAGAAGTTATTACAAATATACGGTAGTTTTTGCCACCTAGGAAAGAGGATTTGCCACTTAGGAGAGAGGAGAGAGGTTCAGCGGATAATTTTTTTTTTAAACCAAAATCATCTTTTCAAATTTCAAAGGGAAATCGTCTTTTCAAAAGACGAGTTCTATGAAAAAAAAAATTAGTATTTAAAAAAATTCCCCATTTACAAGGGAACTCGTCTCTTGAAGAGACGAGTTACTTGAAAAAAAAAAAATATATTTTTTAAAAAAATCCCAAATTATTATTTAAAAAAAAAAAAACAACAATTCCTCGAGAGACGAGTTCCCTTGAAGAATTGTTTTTTTTTTTTTTTCTTTTTAATTTGGGAATTTTTTATAAAAAAAATATTTAAAAAAAAAAAAAAATTTCCCATGGCTCGTCTCTTCAAGAGACGAGTTCCCTTGAGGAATTGTTTTTTTTTTTTTTTTTTTTTTTTTTTTTTTTTTTTTAATTTGGGTATTTTTTTTCCCATGGGAACTCGTGTCTCTTGAAGAGACGAGTTCCCTTGTGGAATTGTTTTTTTTTTTTTTTTTTTTTTTTTTGGGAATTTTTTATAAAAAAAATATTTTTTTTTTAAAAAAATTTCCCATGGGAACTCGTCTCTTGAAGAGACGAGTTCCCTTGAGGAATTGTTTTTTTTTTTTGTTTTTTTTTTTTTTTTTTTTTTTTAAATTTAGGAATTTAAAAAAAAAAATATTAAAAAAAAAAAATTTCCCATGGGGAACTCGTCTCTTCAAGAGACGAGTTCCCCTTGTGGAATTGTTTTTTTTTTTTTTTTTTTTTTTAAATTTAGAAATTAAAAAAAAAATTATTAAAAATTTTTTTTTTTCCCATGGGGGAACTCGTCTCTTGTGGAATTGGTTTTTTTTTTTTTTTTTTTTTTTTTTTTTAAATTTAGGAATTTTTTTTAAAAAATATTTAAAAAAAAAAAAAAATTTCCCATGGGGGAACTCGTCTCTTCTTGTGGAATTGTTTTTTTGTTTTTTTTTTGGGAATTTTTTTTTTTAAAAAAATATTTTTTTCCTATGGGAAACTCGTCTCTTGAAAAGACGAGTTTCCCCTTGTGGAATTTTTTTTTTTAATTTGGGAATTTAAAAAAATATATATATTTAAAAAAAAAATTTTCCTATGGGAAATGTGGAATTTTTTTTTTTTAATTTAGGAATTTAAAAAAAAAAAATTAAAATTTTTTTTTTCCCATGGGGAACTCGTCTCTTGAAGAGACGAGTTCCCCTTGTGGAATTGTTTTTTTTTTTTTTTTTTTTTAATTTGGGAATTTTTTTTTAAAAAAAATATTTAAAAAAAAAAAAATTTCCCATGGGAAACTCGTCTCTTGAATTTCCCTTGTGGATTTTTTTTTTTTAAGGAATTTTTTTTAAAATATATACCTTGAGGAATTTTTATTATTATTTTTTTTTAATTTTTTTTCATGGAACTCGTCTCTTGAAGAGACGAGTTCCCTTGTAAATGGGGAATTTTTTTAAATACTATATTTTTTTTTCATGGAACTCGTCTCTTCAAAAGACGAGTTCCCTTTGACGAAATTTGAAAAGATGATTTTGGTTTAAAAAAAAAATTATCCGCTGAACCTCTCTCATCTCTCCTCTCTCCTAAGTGGCAAATCCTCTTTTGTAGGTGGCAAAAACTACCGTATATTTGTAATAACTTCTTCTACTACAGTAATTTAAGCATAACTTTTTTAAATTACCGTACTATTGAGAAAAATCCATTTACGAAGTTGGGTAGTTGGTTTGTATCTATTTCAATGGTCATTAGGATTAGTATTTTTTTGTATTTAAACACTTGCTCCATGAAAAGTAAGACATCCATCAAACTTATTTATCATCTCAGGGTTGTATTGGGAGGTGCTAACCCCTCGAAGCTTTTAAACCTGCTCTTCCTAAACCTTTCCTTATTGCACTGTGAGTCTAACAACATCACTTAAAAACTAACCATTATTTTTGAATCCAAGATGATTACTTGGATATTTAGCACAAATTTTATGAGAGACAAGAAAGGTTAATTCTTTTGAGAATGACACCCAAATCCTTTGTGTCCCCTTCGAAGTTTAACCAATATATAGGTGCTAAAATATCTGAAAGATAAATCAGAGAATGCAAATATGAAAGGATCGATCCATATTGTCCATACAATATGCTTTTATCTATACTTATTATTATTCTTTCTGTTCAAAGAAAGAAAAGGACACACCCATTGAAGATGAAACCTAAGATATTTGTTGTAGTATGTGGCTCATATTGAGTGAAAGACATGGAGAAAAGGAGCAAATACCCCCGTAGTACGGTTTAGGGGTATTTTTGAAATTTCAATACTTGAGGGTTAGTATAAATACCCTTTTATGTAACCCTAATTGAGATATAGTGAAAGTCTTCTTCTTTATTCCCGTGAACGTATGCAATCTGCCGAATCACATTAAATCTGTGTGTTTTCTTTGTTTTTTTTTCTCTAATTTCTTCAACAGGAATTGTTGCACGAAGATCAACAATACTCTGTCCCAACTCACTGCAAAGTGCAACCAAACTATCTTTATTAAAATCTGTCATTCTTGGCTTGGGTCACTTTCTTCAGGATTTTTTGGGGGTGGGGAACCATTTCAAAGGTTAATCTTTAATTGAAATATAGATGCTATGTTTTTAAAAATAAAGTTTTTTCTTTTTTGTTTTTTGGTGGTGGGAGGACCATTTCAAAGATTAATCTTTAATTGAAATATAGATGCTATGTTTTTAAAAATAAAGTTTAAGGTGACATTTTAGCCAAGAATATTCCCCTTAGAAGTTCATTTAGGGTGTGTTTAGTTCTTAATAGTACAAAGCAAAGAAAAAAATACCAATGAAAATAATATTTTCATGTTTAGTTTTATATATTATGAAAAAAATATGAAATAAAATAAAATATATTTAAAATTAATTAAAATTTTATTCACTTTAAAATTATTTTATCTTTACGTAGAAGTGGAAAAGTAAGTTAAATGGGTTTAAAGTAACACTTAAAAAAAAAAATTATGACTTTAAATCTACTTTTTAAATTTTCTTTCATTTTTTTTTTATACTTTTCTTCTTTATTTTTTTTCCTTTACATTTTTTCTCAAAATTTTCACCAACCAAACATTGGATTTTATAGTAAATTCATAAGAGTTGGAGCTAAAACCTCAAAAAAATTACTAATGGGGTTTTGCTGAATCCCATTAATTATGTAGATTGAATGGAGCACAAACACTACATATTTTGTGTGTTCTAAGTTCGACACTTATGATAGTTTGAAGCTCTATTGCATATTTCTTCAAACTCATGTGGCAAGGCGTGTGTGAAGGAAGTATCGGGTGATTGGAGTTCAAACGTGTTTTTTATTAGAATAAATTGGTTAAAAGGTATGAAATAATTCTCATTGTGAATTTGACATTTTCTATGTTTTTGTTTGAAGAATAATCTATTTTTGATATAAATGCTATTAACTATTTTAAGTATTTACAATCAGTATATTTTTTACATAAACCCTTTCATTATCAATCAACATATTTTTTATCATTCAGAATAGAAAAATATGGCACTGGATCACCATGTGGGGGCTGAACGCCGATCCTCCACCCATTATAGGATAAGACCGCCTGTATGTTTTAACATGCCGAGAGAGAGGGAGAGGGAGAGCAATGGCAGCGTTAGAAGTTAGGCCTGCACCGGCGACAGCAACAGATGTTTTTAAGCGAGGAAAGTACACAGCGAAATCCATAACAACTTGTAACGCTCCAAAGACATTGTTTATTGTAACACCAGACACTGAAGGAACATACCCAGTTCTCCTGTTTCTTCATGGCTACAACATCTGCCCCTGTTGCTGTACGAACCTCCTTGAGCATATTTCTTCTCATGGATATATTGTTGTGGCTCCTCGGGTATCTGTCCAACTCCCTCTTCCCTTAATTTTTTTTTAATCAACTAATATTATGCAATGGTTGATGGTTTGTCTAGTTACTCAGCCTATGTTCTTTGTATGGCCGACCGGATATCAACTCTGCAGCGGAAGTCACCAACTGGTTAAGCTCGGGCCTTCAACCTGTGGTCCCATAAAATGTTGTTCCAGACCTAAGCAGGCTCGCTCTTGCAGGCCATAGCAGAGGGGGTTATCTAGCATTTGCTCTTGCACTGGGGAATGCTAACGTATCCATGAATCTCAAGTTCTTAACCCTAATAGGTATAGACCCGGTTGCTGGGGTAACTAAATGTGTCCAAAGTGTTATGTTCTCCATGATCACCCAAGACAGAAACTTGATATATATCAAATATAGAAAACATGCTTTCATTAACAGATTGGGAACAAACCGAGTCCATTGCCTTTGTTGAATAAGGTATGGATCTTCTAAGGCGATAGAGGGAAAACCACCCTTTCTGTATCTCTCTGGTGATGGGAAGCGGGAGAGAACGTTTTAGTCTAATAAAAGATTAAAAGAAAAATATGAACGGACACCAACCTTGTGAATCTCTTATATATGAATTCCCTCTATGCCTTAGGGACCATATCCCTTGGACTGTTGGACCTCACGTGTCTTAGGCCCATCATCTAAGACACGTTTTGGCATTGGGCTCTACACATAAGGTGACCCATACTCAATCAACATAAATCGAAATATGTACGGATAACTAAATCATAAACTCTGGTTAATATGTGTGAGTCCATATTTATTCTAACACAGATCCTAACTGGTGTCCCTCATTCCTCCAATCTGGATATCCCGGTTATGGTAATCGGTACGGGTCTTGGGGGTGAGTCTGCCATCGGCTGTATACCATGTTCTTGTGCTCCTGATAGTCTCAACTACGCGGAGTTTTTCAACGAGTGCAAGGATAATTGCCTTGGCTTTGTTATTCCAGATTATGGTCACATGGACAATAATCTCAATATTTGTTGCTAGTTGTTTTTTCCTTTGTCCTATATCTCAATATTTGTTGCGGTTTGTTTTCTTTGCTCCATAGCTATAGCTAGGGGTGCAATTTCGAAGTGTTAACCCAACCCAATCCGAATCCAACGTGATACCCAATTTGAGCCCAACCTCATGCTCGAATGGATTTGGACAAACATTTTCATTACACGAATTAAAATTGAGTTAAATTTTCTCAATTGGAACTGAATTTGGATTGAGTTTAGGCCAATATTCAAACCGTTCGAGTTTATCTCTAATTTGATTTAATATTTTTATAATATTTATAATTTTATTATCTTATATGATAATATTCATTTTTCTTTTAGATTAAAAAAAAAACCAAATTATACTTATATTATATATTTTTTTATTTTTAATAAAAATATATAAGTTTATTTTTACTATTTTAATATTATATTAAAATTTTATATTATTTATATTTTAAATTTAGGTATAAATATATAATTTTTTTTTTTTTACACCACTATGAATGAATTTTGAATCTTATAACCTAATCAACCCAACCAATTTGAGTCTAATTCGATCAACTCGAGTTTAACTTGACTAATTGAAATTTAAATCAAATTTAGAAAAATGAGTTTGGGTTGGACTTGAATTGAGTATCTCATATCAGAGGTTGGGTTGAATTGAGCTTGGATTTATTGTTTCTTAAATAAGATTGAACTTTATTTAATCATCAACTTTACCAATTCCCCCAAGTTGCATAGCGATATATGGTCATGTCTTCATCTATCACTATGGTGCAGGTAGGCATAAATATTTATATATTCAACAGATCATGTAAATCAAGTCTAAGAAGATTACACCGCCCTTTCTTTGACCAACAAAAGAGAGAGAAGGTCATACCCGTCAAAAGCCCTGATTCCTATTCAAACAATTTGAGTTTAACTGGATATAATATTTTTATAATATTTATAATTTTATTATCTTATACGATAATATTCACTTTTCTTTTAGATTTTAAAGAAAAAAAATACCAAATTATAATTATATTATGTGCTTTTTCCTTTTTAATAAAAAAATATATAAGTTTATTTTACTATTTTATTATTATATTAAAATTTTATAAGATTGGGCTTGCGTTAATAATCAACTTTACCAATTCCCCCAAGTTGCATGGTGATATGGTCATATCTTCATCTATCACTATGGTGTGCAGGTAGGTATAAATATTTATATATTCAACAGATCATGTAAATCAAGTCTAAGAATATGACACTGCCCTTTCTTTGACCAGAAAAAGGGAGAGAAGGTGATAAAATCAAAAGAAAAGAAAGGTGGCCAATCTGTGCCCTGCTTCCCATTCACATATTCCACCATTTTATTAATTGCACCAGACATTTGCTTTTGACTATGTGCATTGCAAAGCTTCTGTTGCATTCACTTTCTTTTTATTTCTCTTATCTTACTTTAAATGAGACAAGGGTGCATTTTGGAAAAGAAAAAGGCCACACAGTCATGATGTTGAAGAAAATAAATTTGAAATATTATGAGTTTAATTAATAGGGGAAAATCAATCAAGTGCATGAATATAAAAAATAATGTACGTCAAGATCTTAGCTAGCTCTAAATCTAAAAAATAATACGAGTTAAAGAACATTGTGTTGTTGGCAGTGGAGTACAGGCAACCCCATGTTTATGAGCTGTTAGTAAAAAGAAAAGTCCTCAAAGACGCCGTGTTTCGGCACGTGGACATAGATGGCAATAGTGCACTACATCTGGCTGCAATGCTTGGAGAGAATAAGCCTTGGCTTATACCTGGTACCGCTTTGCAGATGCAGTGGGAAATAAAGTGGTACGAGGTATGCAATTATCCATTATGATTTCAGTATTAACTTTCCATTTTAAATGGTGTAGGCCATAAGAAATGAAGGGTACGATATATTGGGGTAGGAGGATTAAACCCTAAACCTGCTACTCTCAGGGACACTACTAATTGTGGTTGAAATGCTTGCTATATAGAAAAAAAGAAAACGGATGGAGAAACTTATGAAGAACTCTTCCTTTTCCTTGTTAATTTGAACTTTGAACTATGCAGTTTGTTAAGAGGTCCGTGCCACAACATTTCTTTGTACGCTGCAACCAGAAGGGTGAGACTGCAAAGGATATCTTCACCGAGAAACACATGGATCTTGCCCAAGCTGGTGGTGAATGGCTGTTCAAAACCTCTGAGTCATGCTCCGTGGTGTCAGCCCTCATTGCAACCGTGGCCTTTGCAACGTCTGCCACTATGCCAGGTGGGGTGAAAGAAAATGTTGGAACACCAACGCTAGAAGACGAGCCGGCATTTGACATTTTTGCCATATCTTTTCTTGTTGCGCTTTGTTTCTCAGTCAATGCTGTGATCATGTTTCTTATCATTCTAACCTCTCGACGCCAAGAGAGAGATTTTCGCATCTACTTGCCAAGGAAACTTCTAGTAGGCTTGACATCGCTCTTTGTGTCCATAGCTTCCATGCTAATCTCTTTCTGTGCCGGACATTACTTTGTCCTTATGGATAAACTGCACTACACTACCATTCTTGTATATGCAGTAACCTGCCTTCCAGTAATCTTCTTTGCCGTGGCACAGTTTCCTCTGTACTTCGATCTTATGTGGGCCACTTTTAAGAAGGTGCCACAGCGAAGCTACAAGGTGGCTCCTCTCTAATGTTTTGCCTTACATAGATTTGACTTCGTTGTTTTGGGCTTGTGGATTCCATGTTTTAGCGGGTGGTGTCTTCTTAGTGATGGTGAGAAGAGATTTTATTGATATTAAGTTTATGTACAAGTGTCTTCTTCTATATTAAATGTTATGTGATTAAATGATATGATGGACTATTGAATTTGTGGTTACAATTGAATTGAGCCATTATAAACCTTGCTTACAAAAAGCAAGATGCCCCAGGGAAAAGGAAGATCAGGGATTTATTTATTTATTTATTTTTTTAGGTATGAATATATGTGTTTGGAGTTTTTCCTTATGCTTTTCTTGCGCTTGTTGAGAAAAATCTCTATTAGCACAGATTTAACTTCATTCCTAGATAGATACAGTGCTCCCTTGAGTTGGTTTATTGAAAACCATCATCTTTTTGCATGATTTTATGTAGCCTTATTTCAGCCATCGTGGCTTATTGGTTTTCAATTGTTGAAATGTTTATATGCAACAACACATCTCTTTCATTTTTCAAAATTTTAATTAATCTCAAAATAATTTTTCTCTTATTTTACTCATTATTTATTCTTTTCTTTATTTTAATTTCCTCAAGATGATACTTTCCTTGAGTTTTTGTTGCCAGATAGAGATCCTCTCACTAGATTTTACTTTATTCCACAATTATTCTTTCCTTGAATTCATTGAAAAGAATGTCCTTCTGTGCAAGAGTTTAGCTTTACTTTATTCATCAGTATTATAATTGAATGAGTCATTCACATTTAAAAAGTAATTTGATACGTTTTAAATATCCCATTTTTATTTTTCCAAATTTTCTAAATATGATAGTTAAGAGGATAATGAAACATGGATGTTCTCTTTTTGGGGTCCATAAAATTGTGCTCATCCCGAATCCAGAGCAAGGTATCACTTTCAGTTTATGGTGGCTTGCCACAGTTGGGACAGCTTGCTTGCTCTACATATACAATAATCATCCTTGGTACCTTCAGCAATAGAACAGTAGTAGTTGTTCTAAGAAGAGGAAGAATGGCATTTGTCGTGGACACAGAACAAGGGGCCACTGGACCAAGCTTGATTTCATATGCCATGCAAGGGAAATGGGAAAAAGTTGTAGATATATGCAAGGAAGATCCGTGGGCTCATGATGAGAAGACCACTACATCAGGGGACACGGCATTGCATATAT
This sequence comes from Vitis riparia, assembly GCF_004353265.1. Taxonomy (NCBI): domain Eukaryota; kingdom Viridiplantae; phylum Streptophyta; class Magnoliopsida; order Vitales; family Vitaceae; genus Vitis; species Vitis riparia. Next base: position 29,269,953 of record NC_048437.1, read on the forward strand.
CAGTATCAGATGGCAGAGAAGATGTAGTGGTAAAACTAGTCCAAGTGATGGCCCATCGCAACGTGTATCTGATTAATATAAAAAATGATCGGGGGAACACCCCTCTCCATTTGGCGGCGTCAGTAGGCAACGTTCGCATGTGCAAGTGTTATAAAAAAAATATGGATACAATGGAGAAAAGAAACACTCTCAAACACTCACTTTGATACAATAAAACTCTCAAAGTTACAAAATAAGAACAAGAAGAAGAAGAACACAAGAAAGGCTCAAACAAGTTCTTGGAACTTTGTCCAAAGACTCTATTTCCTCCTACTTCTAGAAATCTTTAGGGAACTAAATGGAAATAGTCTTGGGATTGATCAAGCCTTTTCACTTTTCTGCATAAGATTTCAAAAAGAAGAAAAGTCATATAAAGCACTCTTAGGGTTGAAAAAAGGTTACAAGGATGAGTAAAAACCCATTGTCTTCCTCAATCTCTTCATCTTTGTAACATTCAAAAAATTAAATCATATGTTTAATTCACACATTAAACATGATTTAATCTCAAATGTGTAACTCTCTTACACTTAACCTCTTAAGTTTTATAAAGTTACAAAGATGAGAAGACTCATTGTCTTCCTTAACCTTTCAAGTTTTGTAACATTTCAAAACTTAATCATGTGTTTAATTCACACATTAAAAGTGTAACCCTTCTTACACTTTATTTTCAAAAGTTATTTTTCAAAAGTGTAACTCTTCTTACACTTTATTTTTTAACCAACAATATATATATATATATATATATATATATATATATATATATATATAAATATAACAATCCCCCACTTGGTTAAAAATAAACATCAACCCTTATAAGCGTAACAGTGAAAATGCATAAAATAAAATATCTTTCGATTTGAATTTTACCTTAGTGTAATTGTCACAAAGCTCCGTTGAAATCCCAGGTTGCTTGTAGCATTGAACCAGTTATTCCTTGTAACGAAACCGGTAACAACACACACATTTCCACTAACCACACGAGTGCCCATTATTTTCTTGCTTAGCACTTTTATGGTCATGTGCTCAATCCATTCATGAAATTTCTTGAAAGAAACTCCAACTCTCATGAGAGGCGGCACCACCCCTAAGTTCACATAGGTGAAATTCTTCCAGCATCCTTGTTACCTTTAAGATGCTTGTCACACATAGACTGAATTTCATTAAAAACTTTAAGCTTAACCCTCCAACGGTAACAACCAGCATTAATCATCACAGATGGAACTCACATGTTCTAATGCTGCCACAACCCACTTATCAATGACTTGTTTTTACCTATTGAACTTAAGACTAGTCATTTCTTAGTATTAAGTTAGGTTACCATCATTGGTGAATTTTATTTAAGGAGTTTTAGTCCCATCCCTCTAGATGTTATCCTTACTAAATCTCTTGTAAGAGGTTTAGTAAAAGGATCCGCCAAGTTTCCACTTGACCTCACAAATGAGATTGAGATGATTTCATTTTAAATCAATTGTCTCACATACTCATGTCTAATGCTTATATGTCTAGACTTCCCATTGTACACTCCACTGCACGAGCTAGAGTGGCTTGACTGTCACAATGTATCGACATTGTTGACACATTATTTGCAGTAAAAGGGATGTCCATCATGAGATCCCTAAGCCACTCAGCTTCTTTTCCAGTTGCAGCTAGAGCTATAAACTCTGCCTCCATGGTTGAGTGTGATATACAAGTCTGTTTCTTGGATCCCCAAGAGACAGCCCCACCACCAAGTGTAAACACCCAACCTGTGGTAGATAAATTATCTCCCACACTCGATATCCAACTTTCATCTGAATACCCTTCAAGTATAGCAGGAAACTTTGAATATTGGAGGCTTAGTTCTTTGGTATTTTTTAGGTAACCAAGAACTCTACCAATAGCTTTCCAATGTTCCACGCTTGGATTGCTAATAAACCTACTTAGTTTACTAACTGCAAATGAAATGTCAGCCCTAGTACACTGAGCAGCATACATAAGACTTCCAATTGCACTTGCATACTCAAGTTGAGCCACCGATCTACCATCATTCTTTTCAAGTTTTATACTTGAATCCAATGGAGTATTAGCATCTTTAATCTTGAGATGACTAAATTTGCTAACTACTTTCTCAATATAGTGGGTTTGGTTCAAAGCATAACCCCCGCTATTTCTTTTCACTTTGATACCCAATATAGTATCAACTTCTCCAAGATCTTTCATCTTGAATGTTGAGGATAAAAACCTTTTCGTTTCTATTATTCCTTTAATGTCATCACTCAAGATTAACATGTCATCCACATATAGACACACTATGACCACATAGTCATCACAAGTCTTAGAATATAAGCACTTGTCCACATTGTTGTGTCTAAATCCATCCGAAAGAATAACATGATCAAATTTTTTCGTGCCATCGTTTGGGAGCTTGTTTTAAACCATATAATGATTTGACAACCTTACACACTTTGTTTTCATTCCCCAGTAGAACAAAACCTTCTGGTTGTTCCATGTAGACCTCCTCATTGAGATCCCCATTCAAGAATGTCGTTTTGACATCCATTTGATGAACAAATAGATTATGAATTGATGCCAAAACAAACAATATCCTAATCGATGTTGTTCTAACCACCGGCGCATAGGTATCAAAATAATCAATACCTTCTCTTTGTTTAAACCCCTTAGCTACTAATCTAGCCTTAAAGGTTTGAATCATGCCATCGGTGTGATATTTCCTTCGAAATACCCATTTGCACCCTATTGGTTTAGAACCTGGTGGAAGGTCTACCAATTCCCATGTTTGGTTGGACATAATTGAATCCATTTCATCATTGATAGCCTCTTTCCAAAAAGCAACATCTTTAGAAGCCATAGCTTCTTTGTATGTTTTGGGATCCTCCTTTATTTGAAGTACTATAGGAATTTTTTCTTATAATATCTTCTCTATTTCCTTCTACTAAGTAAAAGAAAATTCTTTGAGAGTTAATCTCATCCGATCCCAACACTTTCTCTTTTCTAGCTCTTTGGATTTTCCGAGGCACAATGGGTTGCTCAACAACCTTTGAAGGTGTCTCCTCTTGAGACTCTCCAACACTAGTAGGTACTTGAGAATTGTTATCACTCAACAAATTCTCAAAGAACTCTACCTCTCTTGATTCAATTATCACATTAGACTCCAAGTCTAATAGCCTATAAGCTTTGCTATTTGAGGCATAGCCTACAAATGCACACTTAATGGCTCTTGGACCCAATTTTGTTTTATTTGGATCCGTTTTCTTGCAATAAGCAAGACACCCCCACACTTTGAAGTAACCTATATTAGGCTTCCTTCCTTTCCATTTGAACCTCTTGATCTCCCTTTGCATTTTCAAAGGTCTTAAAAAGAGATTTGTCATAGGTAACATGAACTGTGGCACAAGTATTATACCACCATCCTTGCACATTTCCTTGGACAATGCACACATCGCTTAGTGTTGCAATGATCTCCTCATCAATTGCATTCACCACAGCCCCTTTTTGGTCCTTTTGGTACCTACTTCCTCGGCTTTGTACTTGTTTTCAAGAGCCTCCCAAATCTCCCTCGCGGAATTGGTGTTGGTGTAGAGATCATATAGCCTATCGGATAAGGCGTTCAAAATATGACCCTACATATGAGCTCATCCTCCTCCCTCTTCTTCCTTGCCGCCACCACTTGAGGTGTGTCATTTTCCTTTGGTTCCGGTAACGGTGCCAAGGTAGAATCAAGGATGTAGAAAATCTTGAGTGCTGTGAGAAGGAATCTCACCTTGTCTTGCCACCTAGTGAAGTTGGAACCATCAAAACGATCCAACCTCACAAGGTCTTGGTTCATAATCTTGATAGTCTCTCCTTCCATTGAAGATAGAATCTTTGATTGTTATAAAAAAAATATGGATACAATGGAGAAAAGAAACACTCTCAAACACTCACTTTGATACAATAAAACTCTCAAAGTTACAAAATAAGAACAAGAAGAAGAAGAACACAAGAAAGGCTCAAACAAGTTCTTGGAACTTTGTCCAAAGACTCTATTTCCTCCCACTTCTAGAAATCTTTAGGGAACTAAATGGAAATAGTCTTGGGATTGATCAAGCCTTTTCACTTTTCTGCATAAGATTTCAAAAAGAAGAAAAGTCATATAAAGCACTCTTAGGGTTGAAAAAAGGTTACAAGGATGAGTAAAAACCCATTGTCTTCCTCAATCTCTTCATCTTTGTAACATTCAAAAAATTAAATCATATGTTTAATTCACACATTAAACATGATTTAATCTCAAATGTGTAACTCTCTTACACTTAACCTCTTAAGTTTTATAAAGTTACAAAGATGAGAAGACTCATTGTCTTCCTTAACCTTTCAAGTTTTGTAACATTTCAAAACTTAATCATGTGTTTAATTCACACATTAAAAGTGTAACCCTTCTTACACTTTATTTTCAAAAGTTATTTTTCAAAAGTGTAACTCTTCTTACACTTTATTTTTAACCAACAATATATATATATATATATATATATAAATATAACAACAAGTGCATAGCTGCTGAGTATCCAGAACTGGTGGGTGTTCGCAACAATGAAAATGAGACCCCTCTCTTCTTAGTAGCTCTCCATGGCATGAAAGACGCTTTCCTTTGCCTCTCTAACATATGTAGTAGTACTACTAACAACAAAGTGTATGAGTACCCTCGGAGGAGTGATGGAGAAAATAGTCTTCACTGTGCCATCACCGGAGAATACTTCGGTGAGCAATGCTTTCAGGCCCCATTTATTGTTTTCTATTTATTCATCTGAACATCTATAGGAATAGATAATTTATTTTCTTCATGCCTTATAACTTAGGGTAACATATTTTCATTTGTGTTCTATACATTTGTTATAATGTTATCATCTCAACAGAATTGACCAATTGATATATATATATATATATATATATATATATATATAAAGGCTCATGCTTTTATTTATATAACATTTTCAATGTTGTGCATGATAGTTTTGGCATTTACAATTATTCATGAGTATCCTGACCTCGTCAATTATGTCGATGAGAGAGGAATCTCCCCTCTCCACCTCCTTGCTTCTAAGGCTACTTTATTCAGAAGCGGAACTCGACTGAATTGGTTCGACAAAATCATTTATCTTTGTAAGTATCCTTCCACTAACTAAAGGATTTCCAATAAACTTGTAAAGTTGTGACATAGGAGTCGCTGAATTGGAACCTAGGGCTGCCCACAGGTTTTGATATCTAATTTTCAGGGCCAGTGACGACAGCCAGCCGATCAATGCCTAATGCAGATCTACTTCATGCTCTATGTTTGATATTTGTTGTTTAAAGTCATCTACCCCATTATCCTAAGTCATTATGTACCTGTAATTTATATAATAATCTAAACTATATTATAATAACAGTTTTTATTCACAAATCTAGCCTAGGGTGTGTGTGAGAGAAGCACATCCATAAATCACTTGCCTTGAAGCGATTGAGAATCCCATATCTATTTTTCAATGAAGGTTTTTGTAGGATAATTTTGGGGCAATCATGTATTAGTTTACTATGTGAAAATGTTTCATTGCAATGTTATTTTGCAAGGTGTGCCTGTCAAAAAGCTCCTTCCACAGAAATATGAAGCTGACGAGAACCCTAACCATACAGAGAATTTCTATATATTAACCAACTTATGGAACATGATCAAAGCATCAGGTGGGTTAAGTGATTCCCTTATTAATTCATCATTTTAGTTATGCATATGAGACTTTGCCCATATAGTTACTCATGAATTTGCATTGGGCTAATAAGTAAATCCAGAACCTTCTTGAATTCAGCTCAAGAGCAAATTAGGATGAAAAGTTCAATTCTAGACAATCTGGTTAAACTTTAATTGATTGAGCACTTTTTTTTAGAACCATTAATTTATTGAGTACAAATTAAATCATTAATTTATTGAGCTTGAGATATATCTTCCAATAAATTTCTTGCTTGTATCACCTAATCGACCAAGTTTAATTAGTCCATAAATGTTTTCTTTTGAGAACCTTTATTTACTTATTTATTTTTGGGTTCTCAATTTGTGTGCTACGTATATCCCAAATGAACACTAGTGTAAGAGTCTTGCTCTGAAAATAAACTAGAGAATACTCCAAACCTCTTTTTAATTTATAGGTAAACAATCAAATAACGCTCGAAGACAAGAGCAGCCTCATCCAAATTATTATGGCATTTGCTATCTTGTAGTGAGCAGTCTAATATATGACATTTTCTTTTACATAAAAAATAGGAAGTTAGTTTAAGACTTCTTACAAATAAGCCTATGGAAGGAAATAACACCTCTTACTAATTGGTTGTTAAATTGTTTATTATATACTCTTCAGGTTGTACAAAAAGGCATAGGTCATTCTATTAACAACGTCACTACTGCTCTTGATGAAGGACACCCACAAACAATTCAAAATATATCATCAAAAGAATTTGGAGGTAACATGTTGTGGTTATTGTAAGTTTTATGAATCAATTCCATGTTTAGAGATCATTTCATGCAAGTTCCATATTTAGATAATAGATATCCTCATATTATTAAATGTTGATATACTAATACAATAAGAAGAACATAGATATTTTAACACAATTTTATAATTTTACATAAATATGTTAATTTACAATTTTATAATTTTTCGGACTTCTAGTTTTTTTTTTTGTTTTTTTTTTTCTTTCCTTAGTTTCTTCTCATGCAAAACATCTAATGTCTTGTACAACTTATAAGAAGAATGAGAAGATGTTAATGGTTGAAGTTTCATAAATAAGATAAAAATCATACCAAAATAGTCAATGAGATAAAAACTTTTTTTTTTTTTTTTTTTTTTTTTTTCTGTTTTTAAAAAAAAATAGAATAAGAGTTCTAAAATATTTAGAAATTTGGTGTAATAAAATTATTGGAGTTTGTTGAGTTCTTTTGATATTTTGAAATTTATTGCAATGGAAGAAAGATATTTTGGAAATTTAAAAATTGGCATATACACATTTCATTTACAAAGTTGCTTTTTAACTATTTGTTAATACTAATAAATATGTAACCCTCTCAATTATTTTGCAGATTGAGCATCTAGAAAGTGAGTTACAACCATCCTTTTGCACTTGGAAGAAAAATGATGTAAAACTAGATGTAGTGAAGGTTATGAACAATTCAAAGTTGAAGAAGAAGTTGTAAAATTGTTGGTTTTAGTTGTTGATTATGTATGATGTTTATGGATAAATTGTAATAGTGAAAAAGGAAGACCATATTTGATACTTTTTGTCAATGGAGATTCTTAAATTAAGTTTTCATTATTAATTTAATTGTTGATAGAAAATTATAAAACAGGGCATAATTAGGACATTTTAATTTCTCGGCTATTAAAATTTTATATGAGATAAGATGACGCTTTTTTAAAGCGTCATGCTTTACTTGAATAAACAGAAGATGACACTTCTCAAAAGCGTCAAGGTTGATGTTAAAAAAACATGGCATTTTTTTTTAGTGTCAAGGTATAACATGCTATATGATGACACTTATTATGAGTGTCAATGTTGCTCCTACAAATAAAAAAGCTATAAGATGACACTTATATTGAGTGTCAATGTTGCTTCTACTTATACAATGACACTTTATTAAGTGTCAACGTTGCTCCTACAAATAAAAAGTTATAAGATGACACTTATATTGAGTGTCAATGTTGCTTCTACCTATACAATGACGCTTCATTGAGTGTCAATATTGACATGAATGAAATTATTAACATATGATGACACTTATAAAGCGTCAATGTTTCAAATAATGACACTTACTATGAGCGTCATGGTTGACGTGCAAAGAAGATGATGCTTCTAAAAAGTGTCAACGTATGCGATTTAAAAAGATGACAGTCTAATACATGACACTTTTAGAAAGCGTCATCTTATATCTATCTTGACACTTAAAAAGCGTCATCTTTTGACATTTTCCTTGTAGTGAGCTGCAAGAGCGGCCTCATCCAAATTATTATGGCATTTGCTATGAGAACTTCATCAAGCTTGTAGCTAAAGTATGGGCATTGCCGGCTGTTATAGTTGGTATGATCACCATATATATATATATATATATATACACACTAGAATGATATACACATATTCTGTTCATATCCAAAGTGCTAATATTGGTTCAATGTATGTTGTGTTTTATTGTGGTGGACAGGGTCAAGACATATAAATAAGATAAAAGAGAAGAAAGAAAAGCACACATGGTCTGTTCAAATCATGGATGAAATGCTTAAATATGTTGAACCTTTCGAATATGATAGTGGAAGTATTCCCCAGCTCTCACAACCGAGATCTGGAGAGACAGTACCTTATGATCAAATTGACCCAACATCACATTAATTGGATGGTACCAGGAAAACGTTATAAAAAAGTTTTTGATCAGGAAACATCACTCTTGGCATATTATGGAGAAGCAAACCCTGATGATAGTGAGTCTGAGGAAGAGCCAAGGCCGAAGGCTTCTGCACATCATTCTTCAGAAATTAAACAGAAGGAAGAAGGTGATTTTCTCACATTGCCTACTATGAAAGTCCAAATTATAACTTAATAAAGCCAAATGTATATGCAGTTAGCAGCATATGTACTATCTATATAAGGTATATAATTATGAAAGATACGGCTTAACTTCCCTTGCTTAAATCACCTACTGCCCCTGCAATTGGTGGATTGAACTGAAAAACCTATTATCATATATTTAGCAAGTTACTAATGCACAGACGTCCAAAAAAAGAAAATACTAACTTTTACTTTCAGTATCACTGATGAAGAGGAAGATATATTTGAAGTAGAAAAACAAAGATACTTATTGTAACAGCAGAACATTGGCCACTTTGGCTCAAGAATTGAACCTTGAGATATTGAATCTTGTCAGCATTGAAGAGAACTTGGGGGATGGGAAAAAGGAAGTCACCAGTATTAATTGCAGCAGAGAATGGCATCATAGAAATGGTGGAGAAGATCCTGAAACTTTTTCCAGCAGCCGTTCGCCATGTAGATTCAGACCAGAAGAATATAGTGCTGTTGGCAGTGAAGAATAGACAAATCAGTGTTTATGAGCTATTACTCAATCGGAAACCTCTGGAAGAAAGTGCATTTCGTATGGTTGATAGTGAGGGGAACAGTGCATTACATCTTGCAGCAACTTTAGGAGATTATAGGCCATATCCCTTTGCAGCTTTGCAAATGCAATGGGAGATCAAATGGTATAAGGTATGCCACCCAGACTTATTTATTTATTTTTGGTTGTTTTTTTTTTTTTTTTTTCAGAAGATGATGTATCAACAATTGAATTAGTTCTCCTCATGGAAAATTCTTTCTCGACCGTACAAAATCATGAACATCTCTATATGGGGTTGTTAATTTTCTATGAATTAGCATTATTCTTTGGAAAGCATATCGTAAAGTTTTAACTCGGTAAGCAGACTATTATACACTAACCCTAATGCATGGGTTTAATGGTGCAGTACGTAAAGAATTCCGTACCAAGACATTTCTTCATTCGCTACAACAACAAGAACCAGGTCCCAAAGGAGATCTTCACAGAATCACACAAAGAACTTGTAAGAGAAGGCGGCAAATGGCTAAACAACACTTCAAATTCATGTTCAGTAGTAGCAACACTTGTTACAACCGTAGCCTTTGCCACCACAGCCACTATACCAGGAGGCTTCAAGGAAAATAGCAGCGAACCTACCCTTCAACATCATCCGGGATTTCTGGTCTATGCAATTTCATCCCTCATTGCTCTATCCTTTTCAGTCACCTCTGTGGTCACTTTTCTGGCAATTCTAACATCTAGATACCAAGTGAAAGATTTTGGTAGAGGGTTGCCACGAAAGCTATTGCTAGGTTTAACATCTCTCTTTATATCCATAGGAGCTATGTTGGTTTGCTTCTGTGCAGGGCACTTTTTCCTACTAAAAAATGTACTGAAACAAACTGCATTCCCCGTGTATGCAGTGGCGTGCCTCCCAGTAACATTTTTTGCGGTGGCACAGTTTCCCTTCTACTTTGATCTCATATGGGCCATCTTTAAGAAAGTGCCACAGCGTACTATCTATGGTTAGTGATTAAAATGTAAATAATTGCAGTTGTTTTTCTCCCCTCCTTTTGGGGCTTGTGTTAATTGGTTATCTTGCTTATAAACTCTCTAGCCTTGATCTCATGCCTTTGTCTTGTTAGTAAAACAATTATTCATTGCAAAAATTCTGATAGATTTTATTGATCTATCAATTCCATTAGGTATTCAATAATACCACTACGACAAATGGTGGCTTAGGAATAAGCCCTGATGGGTGTGTCTTAAGTCCCTGTTGAAGCCCAGGAAAGGGTGGTGTGTTGTGGAATGGTTAAGTCTTATTGCAAACATTCGGATGATCAAGGCTAAGACCATGAAGTCTTAAATAATCATACAACATTTACAACCCTGAACTAGCTAGTAATGCAAGAATTGCATGTGTCAATGTAGGCTTAATACATTAACTTACTAGTTAACAGTATATGCTCCTATTTTTATTTTTTGTCCACATCCAAAAACAGTATGAGCTCAAAATATGCAAAACGGCATCATGCACACAATTCCGATATACTTTGATCATCTTATATCAATTTAGTTTGGGTGATTATTTTGTTTAAATCATGGTGATGGAGTCTGGTTTTGAATAATGAATTTCTATTTAAATTTTTTCTTTTGAGCACATGAACATATATATATATATATATATATATATAAATGGTCAGACATAATCTCTTTTGCTTCTCTCACTCCTTTTCCTTGCAGAGAAACCATTTATTACATGGCACTTTAAATATGCTTGCTTTTGCTGTGCAAGACCAAATTTATTGTGAAGCACAAGACTTTTCTTTCTTTTTCTCTTCTTTTTCTTTTCTCACACAACATAGCATCAAATTAACCTTAGTTTTTTTTTCTTTTCTTGTTACTAAAAAACAAAAAAAAATGATAAAAAATAATATTAATCAAATTAAATCCTTGAGTTCAAATATTTATCAGATTTCTGATATTATTAGAAGAACCGAAGAAATAACTGGTGTTATATAAGTTCACACTCGCAAATAAAAGGAAAATCAGTTGCTTTCAACATGCAAGCAAGGCCATTTTATTTTGGGGAAAAAAAATTATCTTCTCAAATTTGTTGATAATACAAATAATATTAAGTCAGGTACTTCAAATTTTCATATGGATTTCTTATGAAGAAAATGAACTAACTAGAATTTTGTTGTAGCACAAACATAAAAACAGGTTGTTCAAAGAGGACTGAAAATCATGCTTACTGAGAGGTAGGTGTGTTTCAGAGTCTTCGACAATATGTCATATTCTTTTTTTTGCTTTGCTTGTGCATTTGCCTTTTACTTTTGTCTTTTTTCTTCTGCTTGTAACATGACAAACTGATCTCCCTTTTGACTCCAGAAAATTAATCAAATAAAATCAGTTAAAATAAGTGACTTTCTCATAAGGGTGATATTAAAGCCCTTTTACAATATTTAGCATAGAATAGTTTGCCCACAAGTATAGAATTAAGAAAAATCTAGAGGAGAATTCATTAAATAATTCTCTAACACGAAAGAAAGAATTCAAATGTTAACTACTTTGTAATGCAAGTAACACAAAAGTTGACTAGAGGCATCCAACATTGACATGAGTTCTAATGCTTTCTTATTGTGTGTATCTTCTCTGGGGTACATGCTTGTTCTTATCCCAAATCTGGAGCAAGGTATGGAGCTTTATTAGGCCATACGCTTAAACCTCTCAGAGAATCGTCTGGTTCCCCATATATATCTAACCATCCCAATAGGAGTACTATCTAGTAGTTGTTCCAAGAGCACTATGGAATTTACAATTGAGGATGCAGATCTGCATACCATTAAGAAAAACTTGTTCAATTATGCCATGCAAGGCAAATGGAATGAAGTTGTCAACATATGCAGGCAACAGCCAAGGGCTCACAAGGCTGAGATCGTTGTATCTGGAGACACTGCATTGCATGTTGCGGTCTCAGAAGGCAAAGAAAGTATAGTTGAGGAACTAGTTGAGTTGATCAGAGAAACAGATCTGGATGCTCTGGAGATGAGAAATGAGCAAGGGAACACCCCTCTCCATTTAGCTGCATCAATGGGAAATGTTCCCATATGCAAGTGTTTGGCTGGTAAGCATCCGAAACTGGTTGGTGTCCGCAACCATGAAAATGAAACGCCCCTCTTCTCAGCTGTCCTTCATGGTAGGAAAGATGCTTTCTTCTGCCTTCACAAAATATGTGACAGGACCAAACAGTATGAGTATGGTCGAAGGGCGGATGGCAAAACTATTCTTCACTGTGCCATCTTTGGAGAATTCTTAGGTAAGCTTTTTTCAGGAAGTTTTGGTCTGCATTAGAGGGATGCATTCACATATGCATGTGCACATGTTCATTAGCACATAATAAATGGCTAATTTCATTAAAATCATTGCTTCAGCTACTATGTCTTATATTTTTACTTGCTCCATGATTTATATGCATTTTGATTCTTTTGTGGTCGTTCTTGACAGATTTAGCATTCCAAATAATATATCTGTATGAAGATTTTGTTAGTTCTGTTGATGAGGAAGGGTTTACTCCACTGCATCTCCTGGCTGGTAAGCCCAGTGCATTCAAAAGTGGTACTCACCTCAGCTGGATCAGCAATATCATTTATCAATGTAAGACATCCCAAGTTAAGATAATGAGGGCTGAATGGTGGCTGGTCAGAATCTGTTTTAATCCAAACGGAGGATTCTGCTGCCACAAATTAAGAATGGTGCTAATCTTGCATTTGTATTAACTTTAATGTGCTGAAACGTTTAGTCACATTGTTATTTAATTTGAAAGGTCTAATTGTCGAGAAGCTGGAGAAAAATGAGGGCTACAATCATTTCAACAGAACTTCTGATGACAAGAAACCCTGGTATCCAGACAACTATGGAACTTGTATGAGTTTCTGGAAGATAATTAAAGTACCAGGTATGTGATATGTTGAAGGAGACTCAAATATTCAATTAGCTTCAAGTTACTGCACAAGTCAAGAAGATGTATGGCTAAGTGGTCCAAAATATTTATCAGATCAAACTATAGAGTAAAATATAGTAGACTTCTTTGTGATAAATGGTTCCCAAGTGGGCGTCTATATACATATTTATACGAGGAACATATTCATCATCCTTAATAGGTTTCCTTGATAAAGAAAAGCTGTTTTACTTCATTATCTCAAAATTTTCTCTATAGGTCTGCTCTCTGAAATTGCATCGGATTTTTGTAATCTGAGTTCTATGATACTTGTCCATGGTAAAAATGTTTGGATCATACTGAATATCACATATATATTTGCTTGTTTCTAACCCCAAACCTTGGGCTTCTTTTACTTCATCAAAAGGGAAATCTATGAGAAATGCATCCACCCCCATCACTGCCTGAGAAGTAAGCAATTAGTGCTTCTCGTTACATTTAGGTGCCTTAATTGTGTGAAAGAAAATTAATCTACTGATAGGCATTTCAGATTTTAAATCCCAACTTTTACAGCATTTCTTGCACTTATGCCTGATCATGAATACTGTATGACCAAACTACTCCACAGTTTCAATGGGTCGGGGAAAAAGCGATGACTCAATGGATGCAGAAAATCCTAAAGAAAAAGGTGAGTGTTGAATCAACTTTTTTTTATTGCTATTTTTTTTTTATGCTTTAAAGTAACTTCAAGGAAAACTGGTTTCTCTCCACATATTTGTTTTACCAGATCAGTAAAAGCTAGAATCCAAGCCATAACTGGAAATACTGCTGTCAAGGTTTTCCCAAAAAAATGAATTGCTGAGCCTTATATAATTCAATTAGCTAGGTTCTGCTTAGATCACTCAAAGAAATGAAGTTTAATCCTTTTTTAAATAGTTTTCATTCTTCATATAATATATTTGAAATATACTGTCTGCAATCACTAAACATATTTTTCATAGGTCACCAATCAAGAAATGGAGCTCAACAACATCGACTGTTGCCGCCAAATTATGACATTATCTTTGAGTTCATCAAGCTTGCATATAAGGCAATGCTGGTTTTCTTAGGATTGGGTATTATGCCATAAAACCATCTCAATTTTCCTTTCTCTTTATATCCAAACAGTACTGGTTCAAATGCTTATTTTGTTTTCTGTATGCTTGTCAGGAACAAGAAATATAGAGAAAATAAAAGAGAAGAAAGAGAAACACACATGGTCGTGTCAGATCATGGATGAACTACTTCAACGTGCTTCAATGTACGAGTACGATAGGACTGGAAAGAAACCCCTGGCACCACAATACTATAGAGATGAGGAGGCAAGGCCTGAAAATGTATTCCTTTCAGATACTAAACAAAACGAGAATACAGAAGGAATGAAACAAAATGAGAATAAAAAAGGTAGTATTTCCTATCTCCTATGCTGTTTAATTTTACGACATAATACTGCCACCACTAGCACAAACTGCTTAATTTGTGCAGAAGTTCAACCAGAAAGAATTACTTTGAACAAAAAAGATTCTAGGCCGGCTTTAAAAGCTCAGTGCAGAAAAAGAAAAAGAAAAAGGAAAAAGGAAAAACCCCGTATTGCTTTAAGAATTTAACATGGTAATATTTTGATCAGTAGATATAGTGAATGATATGTAATTAAACATTTAACTCAATCCTAGGCCTTAGAGTTTATCTCTTGTAACCTGAATCACGTCTGTGCTCTTGGCAGATGAGAAGAAGAAAACTAGGAAGCTGGCAAAAATGGATACTCCAATATTGATTGCAGCAAAGAATGGTGTGAAGGAAATGGTCGAGAAAATCCTTGAACTATTTCCAGTAGCCATTCATGACAGGGACTCAGAAAGAAAGAATGCAGTGCTTTTAGCAGTGGAGAATAGACAACCTGAAGTATTTGAGGTTTTAGTTAAGAGGAATTTTATGAGAGACACTGTGTTCAGTGCAGTGGATAATGAGGGGAATAGTGCATTGCATCTTGCTGCAATGTTAAGAGACACCCTACCTTGGCATATACCTGGCCATGCATTGCAAATGCAGTGGGAGATCAAGTGGTATAAGGTCTGCCGGACTAATTTCTTTTCATTTTTCCCTTTTGATTCTGTGTTTTTGCATGCAATGGTAACTGGAACTCTGTTTAGTGCAGTATGTGAAGAAGTCTATGCCGCATCATTTCTTCAGTCACTTCAACAATCACAATATGACTCCAAAGGAGATCTTTACAGAAAATCATGGTGAGCTTGTGCGCAAAGGAGGAAAATGGCTAAATAACACCTCCAGTTCGTGCTCTGTTGTTGCAGCCCTTATTGCAACGGTGGCCTTTTCTTCAACAGCCAGTATACCAGGCAGTTTTAATGATAAAAACGGCCTACCGATCCTTGAACACGCTACAGAATTTACCATCTTTGCAATTGCATCACTTATTGCTCTTTGCTTTTCGGTGACTTCCCTCATCATGTTTCTGGCCATTCTCACCTCCAGGCATCAAGAAAAAGATTTTCACAAACAACTGCCTAAGAAGCTTGCTTGGGGTCTAACAGCTCTCTTCATATCCATAGGGTCCATGTTGATTTCTTTTTGTGCAGCACACTATCTTGTCCTTAAGGACAAATTGCAACATGTTGCAGGTCCAGTATATGCAGTGGCCTGCCTGCCAATTGCATTCTTTGCTGTGGCTCAGTTTCCCTTATATCTTGATCTTCTACGAGCTACTTCTAGGAAGGTGCCACAGAGAAGCTACAAGGTGGATCTCTAGGGTTTCATGTTTACCATCTTTGTTTGAGCTACAGTGATGATGAAATAATGTGGTTACTGATCTATAGAAGGGAATGTATATATCAGTGCTTTAATATCAAGAACATAATATCATTCCATGTACCACAGGGAATTCCCTTAGTTAATTACCATAGGAACGCAATATTGCTTGTGGGAGAAACATGTTTTCATTGTCCACAGGAATTGCTTTTGATTACTTTTTAATTACAATCAGCATTTCTCTCATAGGAAAAGGAAACCTTCTTTCCTTTTTGTGCAGAAAAAAATTTCAAATTTAATATGATGTTATGCTGCCATGCAGTATAATCCAACAATTTTTTCGTACAAGCATTGTCGCTAATTTAAAATATTGTCATGTTTCATTTCAATCATCCCAAGGTAGGAAAGTAAACTAGAAAATGTAGAGAGTTTTTTTTTTTTTTGAAAAATTAGAATTAAGATGTCTTCTAATCATTTTGGGAGTCTTAAGAATCAGAATTGGTTAAAATTAACCAAAGGCAATATATCAGGACTGCTCTAGGATTGATTGTAAGGACCCTGGAGTGGTTGTATAATATAAAAATTGAATTGAGTTTTGGTAGATAATATTTGTTTGTGTAAATGGGCATAAATGAAATTTGATAATTTTTTTCTTTTAAAGAGATTCTAAGAATACACCTATATCAAAACATACATAGAATAATGACCAACATAATATTTCACAAGCAGCATATATTTTTTACATAATATAATTTTATTATTAATTAATTAAGTTAAATTTCCCTTTTCTTCTAATTTTGGACATTTTTAGCATTCACATTGTGTAATCTCTTTTATTTGTTTGTGGGTGTTGAGATACCGCTCAAATTATATATTTTTTATTTTCAGAAAAGTCAATATTTATAGAGTTTGTATTTTAGAAAATAATCCTTTTTAAGTTTGATTAGATTAGAAAACAATTAATTTAATGCTAAATCATAGGACTCTATAAATATATAGTTTTATAATAGATTTACAAAGAGAAGAGACATAAAGAAGAAACGGTAAGAAAAGAGTGAAGAGAGATAGAAAAGGAATATTGGGTTTTGGGTAGAGAAGGAACGGGTTTGAAGTGTGTCTTCTTGAAAGTTACAATAAATTTGATTTTCTTTTTCCAAGAACATAGGTGATTACATTGAATCATATAATATTTTATACCCTTTATTTCATTTTATTTTTCATGCTAACTTTGGATGTTGTGACTTTTTCCAACAAGTACTATCATACCTTCTGCATGCTTGGCCTAACAAAGGGTTAATGCATTATTATATTCCTTTTTAAACATTCATATATCTTTCTCTACATGAATTTTACTTTATATTGAAAGATATTAATACATCATTTGTGATAGCTTCTTATTTTTTACTTTATCTAAAAGTTGAAACATGAAGCAAAGTTGTAATATGAAGCCAAAAGCATACGGTCTACTTGTTAGTTGTTCTCAAAAATATTTTTTTTTGCTTTTAAGAACAAAAAAATATGAAAACATATCTAGCAATTGAAAAATCGTAAACGGATTTTTATTTTTTAAATCATAAAATAATATATATTTTTAAGAACATGGTTTAGTTATTTTCATTTATTTTCACTTATTTTTTATGGGCTATTTTAAAAAATAATAGGACAAATACAAAGAATAATTGAAAATAAATGACTATGTATAAAATTAATTTTATAAAAAATATTTAATAACATAAAAAATAAGTTGAAAACATTGCAAGTTCCCAAATTATTTTTATCTATTCTAGATAATATCAAGACTATATTTGGGAATCCTTTCAATAATAGTTTTTTGATATTTTCTAGTACAATAATAATACTTTTTAATTTTTTTTTATGTTATTAGAAAATATCAAAGTTTTTTGTTTTCTAGTTGTCAATCATATTTAGAAACATTCAAGAATTGTATTGAGTATGAATTTCATGTTTTAGCTAAGTTATATTGAAGGGATAATAATATATGTGATACAAAATCAATAGTAAAAGTAATATTCAAGTTAGCGTAAAGTAACTAGACTTTCTTGCTTTAATTTTAATTTAGACATACGTACCTAGAGAATGATACAACTCAATAATCATTAACATTGGGTGTATTCCTTTTGCTTTTTGGTACATATTTCTTCTTTACCGGTCAAAAAATTGAAATGAACATTAGAAAAGAGAGAAAAGGTTTCTTCTTTCTTTCCTTTTTACTCTTTATTTCCACCAAGGACATAACACTAAAGAATAGCTATTGCTTTGTTATTCTTTCCCTTTTTTTTTTTTTTTTTTCCTTTTTTCTATTTTATTTATTAATATTAGGTGAGATAGCACTTGCCTTGCCCACTCTTGAAAATTAATAAATGGGAAGAGATTAGGATAAAAAAAGAAAAAGAAAAAAAAAATTGATTTCAACTACTTGTAGTAGACATGGATTAGCATTGGAACGTAGATTTGTAATTATCTTTATTAAAATAAATTTTAAAACAATACTTAAAAGCAGTCCATGCTTAATAAAGAGGAGTGTTGATTTTGTTTTTTTTTTCTTTTCTTTTCTTTATTGAGAATATTACTTTTGCGTTTTTTTTTTTTCTTTATATCAAGAGGATAAGCTTTCCTTCATGCTTGGTAAAGGAATACTGAAAAAGAAAAAGAAAGAAAAGGATGAAGGTGACATCACGATGAGTTTTGCCACATGACATAAGACATAAGAGAGAACAATAGCTTTTGCTTTGTTATTCCTTTATTTATTTTCTCTTTTCCTTTTACACATTTTTTTTCTTTATTTTATTTTATTTTATTATCAATATTAGGGAGGATAGGACTTGCCTTGTCAGCTGTTGGAATTTAGTAAATAAGTAGAAGAGAAAAGGATAAAAAGGAAGAATAAAAGGAAAAAAAAAAAGGGCACTACAAGGAAAAAGATATATGGTGACATTTATAACGAGTCACCATAAACATAGGGTGTCACTACAACATAGCGTCACCTTCTCCACTAACACCATAGAGGGTACCAATTAGTGACATATTTGGAAGTGACACCAAAGTAGATAAATGGTGACCCATTCGGAAGTGACACCATATATTTCTAGTGATGATAGGGTGTTGCATTAAATGCATCATCTTTGAGTTATGATGTTATATTAAATGTGTCACCTTTGAGTAATGGTGTCACATCATTGTAAATTATTGTGGAAGATATGATTGCTTTTAGTTATAGATTTTTGTAATGCTTATGAATTACTAAGTAAGATTAACCTGTTTATATTTTGTCCATAAATATAACAATCATATTATATTTAACTCATTTTTCTATAATGTTTCTGGAATAACTCATAATACATTGATCATCTAATAATATTTGTATATCAAATATTCACAAAAAGATAGTACATCCAACATATCAAACCCATCAAAACTAAAAAAAGAAGAGTGAATACATACCAAAACATGATTTAGAAATGTTAAAGATCCCAAGATTCATGTATACCTCCATTTCATAAGCATAAAACCAGCTAACTATAAAATGACATAAAAGTCTCATCTAAAAATCTAAATTTCTCAGTACTAAT
The DNA here is from genome assembly GCF_004353265.1 of Vitis riparia. Lineage (NCBI taxonomy): Eukaryota > Viridiplantae > Streptophyta > Magnoliopsida > Vitales > Vitaceae > Vitis > Vitis riparia. Next base: position 29,289,403 of record NC_048437.1, read on the forward strand.
TAAAGTAACATTTATGTCCTACAACGTATGACATAAGAGTTGCATTTAAAAACCCAAAATCTTGTTGCCTTCTTCTTTCTTTTTATTCTCCATTCCACCATCCCAAAAGTGTATACCTGCATTTCATAGTTTAATGAGTTTTAGAGATTTTTATTGAAGAAAATAAACATGGATCGATGTTTTCATAAATGAAAAAAAAATCTTTTTTTTTTTTTCAAATAGAAACATTATTCAAAGAACCTATGGAAAAATTCATGTAGTAGCTAAAGGACTCACCATGCATGGTGATCATGATGCATCAACATGATTCATGATTAGTTGTAGCACAAAAGTAGTCCATTCTCCTCTAATTTCATCGAATTCTACTTGAGAATATGTTTTTTTTTATCACCAAACTGAAATCAAATAAGAAAATAACATTAAAATGCACAACATTTGGAAGCCTAAAACTATGTACAATTCATTAAATTTGTAATACCTTTGAAGCAATAATTGTAGGATAAAAAATTATCTCTTTTATGAATCTCATAACAAAGTAGCCACATTCGAACCCTCCTTCTTGTCTTGGACGTACACTAATCGATCAATTATAAAATAACATTAGTACTCATATATATATATGGTGCAAATGCATAAACTAATGTGTAAAGAAATTTTTTTGGATGTCACCTGCACTAGTTGCCAAGATGGCTCCCTTTTAGATGTTTTCTTTGCAGATATTCGAAGAGCCCTATGTAAATAAGTTCAATGGGTACTGTTAGGAATTTGAGGCTAATCCAAACTATGGTGATCACCCTAGAGGGAGGGAGGGGGGGGGGGAGGTAAATAGGGTGATGGTCTATTTTTCACAAATTTAAACTATGTAAAAATAAGAGACAATTATATGCAAATATATAATAAACAAAATAAACACAATTGCATATAATTTAAAAGAGTTAGGGAAAAGAGAGTGCAAACACGAAAGTTTATAGTGGTTCGACACTTCCTTGCCTACGTCCATTCTCCTCAACCTCCTAACCGAGTGAGAGTTCCACTATCTTGAAGCTTCAACCAAGCTTCCAATCTCTTTACAATTAGATTATGGTTCCAATTCACCCTCTTGGACTTTTGGCTCCAAGCACCCTTTATACTTCTTCAAGAGATATCCCTCTCTTGAACAACTTCTCAAGTGATACCCCTCACTTGAGAAAATTCCTCACAAAGATATACAAATAATGATCTCTCAAAATCCTAGTAATAGAACTTTAGGTTCAAAGATACAAGAAAAACTAGGATTGAATGGTGCACTAAAGATATGCAAGTTATGAAACAATGGTGCACTAAAAAACACTCTTCCAAGGCTTAAATATAATCAAGAATGATTTGGGAAGGTTTAGCTTATGAAACAATGAAGTTTGGAGCCTTTTTATAGAAGAAAAAAGTCATACTAGCCGTTAGGGGATCGACCTAGCTCGATCGGTTGACTAGCCGTTAGGAAAAGTGACTGTTGGGCCTCAACCGGACCTCAACTGGACCTCGACCGGACCTCAATCGGTTAAGGTTCAACCTTGACAGGGAAGAGAAGGCCACTGGAAGAGAGAGAAAGTTTTTGGCCTTCCTCAACTGGTCCTTGACCGAACGAGCACAACCGGTCGACCGGTTGAACCGGTTGAGCCATTTTTTTGGCTCAACACTCAACCTTTTTCAACTTAAAACCTTTTAACACAAGTTTGAAAATCATTTAACACAAGGTTTTAGTTGAAAACATGAAATCATCCAATTCTTAAGATATTTAAAACAATATTACTCTTGGATGATGTTGGTGCATAAATAAATAATGAAATGCATGAAAGTCCTAGTGCACCAACAACCTTACAAAGAGATCCTAAGAAGCTTTGGTCTTGAAAAACTCTTCTCTTTGAGGTGGTCTTCTTCTTCATGATTTCTCCTTGGCTTGATTTGTCTTTGGATTGCCACTTTGGAAGTTGTCTTGCCTAGTCACACTTGAAATATGATCATTAGTTCTAAACCTTGTTTTGTTATCATCAAAATCAAGATTAACCAAACCTTGGTTTCACAGGTACATTTTTAAAATAGGTAAATGTTATATGTTTTAACATATATATAAATAATAAAAAAAAATGTGTTTGAGATGAATGTATTTTTTTTTTAAATAATACTATGAAAAATAATAGGAAGAACTTACATGTTTACGATATCCTTTAAGTCCTCACATGGTTTGTGATGCATAGGGTTAAGATAGTGGACTATCATTTTCCTTGGCTCAATCACTATCAAGACCCAATGAAAGCTAAAACATTAAAAACAAAAGTAGCATCTAATTAGAAATATAAATCAATCATAAAATCTCAAATTAAAGTATAATATTTGTCACTTACTCGGGGTTGTAAGGTATGAAAACATATTTAGCATCTTGGCACTCCATTAAGCCTTTTGACAACAATTGTGCTCTTTTCTCTGTTTGAGGAGTACTAAGGCCTGCTCCTGATATTGTAAAAGGATTAACAAATATAAATTATGATTCCTTTTTGGCAATATGTAGTTGATCATGCATGTGCCTATTATTGTATCAAAACACCAAAAGAAAATTATCATTAGTCATATCCAATTTCATTCAACATGGGCAACTCATAGTAAAAAATAAAAACAAATGAAAATAAAAGATGCACACCATAAATAGAAGGAGATGCAGTTTGATGACACCTCTAAAGATGAAATAATGTATTCACAATCCTCTCTAGATATATATGTTTGAAATTCGACACCAAATAGTGAAATGGGGAGCTGTATTGGGAATGTCTTGTCATTACCAAGACAACCATCCACAAATTTCTGAAAATTTTTAATGACCGAATGATTTTGAGGCTTAGATTTTCGAATAATTGGTGTCTTCACTATCTTCTTCTTTCCTTTATCCAACAGCTATGAAAAAGGAAGGAATGTTAGATATATATACTCCTAAACAATAAAATACCAAGTTACAATCAAATTTACTATAGGCATAAAATGACATACCTGAGGATGTTCAGTTTCAAGTATGACAAGGCTTGTTGGCCAGTCAAGCTCAAAGCCAATAGCATCCCCAACATTGATAATCTCATATGGATTTGAAAATGGGAGTCTAGCATCTGGCTTGTGTGCAACATTTATTACAACCAACCTATTCGATCCTTTTTCTTCTATTAGTGTACCAGTTGCAACAACATTTCCTTTTCTTTTCACTGCTAATTTATATTTAATTACCTTCAATACAACAAATAATATCATTTACATAGGCTTTATATCACTTATATTAATATTGTATTATTAGTAAGTAAATGCATACCTTGTGTTTCAGTGGTGGTTCTGGTGGTTAGGGCTCTTCTATCATTTTAAACATTGGTTTTTCTGCTACAACTGGTTGTAAAACAAGTTGTTGTCTCATGTTATTACTACCCATATCAGAATGGGGTGTGGGGGGAGACATAACTTGTCTTGTTGCAGCATCTTCCATCTCTTTTCGTACCATTTTCCATATTTCTTCTTTGATTTTTTTCATGTCATCAGATGGTTGATGAAAGTATGAGCTAGGCCTAACCAAATGGTCTTGACCTACCACACGTCCTGGATGATCAGGCTTACCCAATGCCTGACCTAATATGTCATTTGGACCAGGTGGAGGTAGTCCAATCTCCTTAGCATTTTCTAGTAATTCATCCTACAACAAAACATTTATTAGTAATAATTTGATGAAGATGATTTACATATCAATCAAAGACAACCAATTCCAGATGGAACAACCAGTTTCATGACAAAAACATCGATGATGATAAGGAGAGCATGTTGAAAATTCAAATAGATGACAAATTTGAGTAGGACTCCAAGTCCTACTGAATCTAAAACTCTCATGCCACATCTCTCTATCTCCTTATGCATGAAGATTTAGTTTCCTATCCCGATTAGGAGTCTTCTCATGTCAAGAGTCCCTTTTTCTTCCTACATCAGGTCTCAATCTCCTACTTTGACTAGAAGTCTCATGTGATAGGAGTATGTCTCATGCAATAGGAGTCTTGCTCATGTGATGCATTAGTTCACCATGCTTCCTATTGTAGGAGACTACACCTTGCTCAAGCCATCCCAATGCCAAGATGTGTCTACTCAAATCTACCTGCACATGACTCATACTGTTGTATCTATGCGTGTTGGGCTCACACATCAAGGCACAAGAACAACAATGAATTCCATTAACTCTGATGGATGACCTTTGGACCCATTCCATAGGGTCTGATTGGAACCCACCCAGTCAAACAATTGACTCCGGTACTAACAGTAACAGGTTTCCGTCACTAACAGTAAAAGATTTCTTCATGCAGATTAATCCAAAGAATGGATTTGAAGATTCTGTGACAACCCCAAACGGCCTCTTAAATATAATGGAACAACAGTAGCCAGCCCCCCCCCCCAAACAGTGTGGTTGTCGTTAAGGGCTGATTTGGTCTAGCATGGCAGTATGAGATAAAATTAATGTGTTTGCATAAGAAGGTGTCGTCTTTGTTTCGCTACTGCGCAAGTGATGACACCTTGGATATTGTCTTCCCAGATTGGTCCTTTTGGGATTGGATACTCTTAACGAAATTCTATATCTCATTCTCACTTAGATACAAACAGAAAAATCATTCTTTTTTTTCTCTCTCTCTCTCATTTTTGAGAAGGATGAAGATTATGTGGCAATATATCTAAAAAAAATCTATACCTATCGTTCTCACACAAATACATATTAAAAATCATTCATTTTTTCTTGTTTTCCACTTGTTTTTATGGAGTTGATCATGTGTTTGGTTCAGATTAAAAAATCAATTAATCTACAGGTTTTTTCTTCTATGCTAGAACTTTAAACCTAAGTTTTTCTTCCCTACAACTCAAAAAAACACAGTTCATAAAAACCATAATACAAAAATGTTGAAACAATCAATATAATGACATTAATAAAAGAAAAAAGATGATAGATCTAAGAGATTTTGGCTTACCTGGGAGTCCACAAAGGGAAGAATGTCGATTGTGAGTGTGTTGACTATGGGTGAGAGAAAAGGTAGAAAAAGATTGTGAGTTTTATTATATATAGGGTTTGTATACTGAGATTTTTTGGATTGTGGGTATCATGTGGAAACAATGGCCTTTTTATATATTGGTCCTCATTATTAATTCTAAAAGTGGGCTCAAGTAGGCTCATTAAGTTATAATATTTAAAAAAATTATTTTATATGATGTCACTTTCCGAAAAATGACACTATTAATATAAAACTAACATCATGTAACTACCTCAATTGAAGATTTTTAATATGATGTGTCACCTTTATTAATTATAAACCTTATGGTGTCATTACTTTAAAAGTGACACCATAAATTGTTTTTGTAGTAGTGGGGGATTTCAAGACACCCAAGATAAGTTTAAAGTCATTTTACATATCATCAACCAGTGATATATATTTAGGAATAAATTTGCGAAGAAAATATATTGAAAATTTAGAATAAGAAAAGAACCAAAAAAACTCAACTACTTGAGTCTGTGGCAAGAGATCCCATTAGAATGTAGGCTTGTAATTGTTGCTATTAAATTAAATTTTAAATCCATGGTCAATGCTTAATAAAGAGAAAGAGGTGATTTTTTTTTCCTTCTTCCTTGTCTTTTCTTCTTTATTAAGAAAATAACTTTTGCTTTCCCCCTTTTTTTTTTCTTCTTTTATTCATATCAAGAGGATAAAGCTTTCCCTCATGCTAAAGGAAGGAAATAATAGAAAAAAACAAAAAGAAAAAGATTAAGATGGCATCAAGATGGGTTTTGCCACATGACACGAGGACATGTGAACAAAAGGATTAAGCAAAAATTAATATGAAAATTAGCAATAAGGGTGGCTATTAAAATTAAACACTCTATCACACCTTAGGTTTTGTGGTATCAGGATATGTTCCCTTCTTTCTAACCAAATCGATGGCTTATTTGTATTAAAATTTAAGATCAATAAGCTGTTGATGGACACATTTAAAAATGCATTAATATTTAAAGAGCTGTTATGTGACTAGATTTATGGGGTCCATATATAGCACTTTTGTTAGTCATTGTGTTGGAGCTTGTTCCCTGTATATATTGGTTGTTTTAGTGGTTGCTTGTTCACTTGTAAGAAAAAAGGAAGAACTAATGCCAACTTCAATGGAGGCTGAGAAGAACCCGCAGCAAGAGCCTAAAAACTTGTACGAATGGGCCAAGCAAGGCAAGTGGAACAAGGTTACGGAGAGTTACAAAATCAACCCAAACACTCACAAGGTCAAGATAACGAGATCAGGGGACACAACATTGCACATAGCCGTTTTGAATGGGGAAGAAAATATAGTTGAAGAACTAGTTAGATTGATTGATGAGGCTACTGCTAAAAAACCTGAGAAAGGGAATGACTCAGCAGCAAAGGAGCAAGAGTCTACCTCAGAACTGAAGGACCAAGGGTCTGCCTTGGAATCAAAGGAGCAAGCATCTGAATCAATAGCTAAGGCGGAAGTGTCTGCCTCAGCAGCAAAGGAGCAAACGAAAGGGAATGATTCTGCAGAAACACCTAAAGGCCACCCTCTAAAGATAGCAAACAAGCGAGGGGATACCCTCTCCATTTAGCAGCATCAATTGGAAATGTTCGCATATGCCATTGTATTGCTCAAAAGCATGAAGACCTGGTGGGTGCTCGCAACAAATTAGTTGAAACACCCCTCTTCTTGGCCGCTCTCCATGGTAAGAAAGATGATTTCCTTTGCCTCCATAAAATATGTGGCCCTAATGAAGGCTCTAAGTATTACCGAAAGAACGATGGTGAAACTATTCTTCATTGTGCCATTGCTGGAGAATACTTCGGTAAGTATCTAAGTTTCATCCCATATTAGAGGTTATATGAGTGGAATGCACATACACACATAAATAGTAACAAACTATATTATAGCACGTGGCTCATATTGAGTAAAAGACATATATGGAGAAGAAGGGGCAAATGCCAGAGTGAAATGAAGGAATTTGCCATTCAAACTTGTATTTTTATTGTTAAGGATGAACAATAGGTTTGGGTGCCACGTGATATAGTTTAGGGGTATTTTTAGAATTTTTCAATACTTAAGGGTTAGTATAAATACCCTTTCTTATAACCCTAATTTTTGATATAGTGAAAGTGTTTAACCCTATTCCCGTGAATGTAGGCATTTTGCCAAACGACATGTGTTTTATTTTATTTTCCCTAATTTCTTCAATAGGAATTGTTGCAGGAATTACAACAAATTTATTATTGTCTCTGATTACTACTCAAAAAGTGCTATTTCATAGCTTGTAATAAACTCTTTTAAACACTTTTGAGTAGTAGTTATCACCTTTTAACCCAATTAACATATTAAGGACGCTTGCAATAAATTCTAATCAAATTGTGTTAAGTTTTGGTGTTTTGATAGCTTTTTGATCACCAAAGCAATCAGAGATTGATGAGAGTTCTTTAGGAATCCATGGCAAAAGATGTCCGGACAGGGCGTCCGGACACACCATTGGAGAGCGGCGGAACGTGGGCTGTAGCAAGGCTTGATCACATTAGTCAATGACCTGGACAACATATCCGGATAGGATATGCTATCATCCGGGTGTGATATTCACAAGTGCCGTGTGCTTCTCTGAAGAAGTCCGGATAGAGGAGCGCCGCCATATGTCCTCTTGAGGAATCCGGATGGAGTTGCTCCGGATAGCCTTGTGCGCTCCGTGTCATCCGGGAAAGGGGTCCCTACACCTTGCACACGCAGACGGTCCCCATTGCGCAGCATAGCTCAGTTCACCCGGGAAAGAATTCTGGGCACCGACATTTTACATCCGGATATCTCATAGCCGGATGAGAGAGGAGGACGCTTCAACTTCTCTGGTCAGACTTATCTGGATCCTCTGGTAGCGCCTACCTAGTCAGACATGCACAGCTGCAGTGTTCTCCTGAAGCTTCCTGATATTTTCGACCGACATTTTGAGATATTTTGGGATATTTTGCTTTAGATATTTGATGTCTAAATCCCCAAAGTCTCCTTGTAATCCACCTATCATAGGATTCCTTAGTCTTTAAGCAAGAAAAAGGGTGAATAACCTCATATATATAGTTTGTAATTTTCTTTACAAAGATCATCAATTATGTAATCAGTGGAAGGAAGAAATATATTTGAGAGAGCACTTGCTCTGTTTTTCCTTCATATATTTGTTTTCTCGTTAGTTTTCTTTCTAGCCAAACAAGCTCTGAGGAATTTTCCTTAGAGAATGAGTGGCTAGACTTTTAGTTCCTTGGAGTTAAGGTTGCCGGGAAAGGTTCCAAGTGCAAGAATTAGTAGCTTTGTGGTGTCAGTCTTTAATGAAGAGAAAGTGTAATCCTTTAATGATTTCTATGTTTTTAGTTAACTTAAAACACTTTCAATTCACTTGAGCCAACACTTGGTAAGGCACTTGATCTCCGTCCATGGAGATGCACTTGTTTATCTCTTGTGAGCTTTTGGGAAGTGATTTGGAGGTAGGATTTTCTAGAATTGCCAACACTTGATAAGCTTTTAGACTCCAAGGAGACATCCATTAGTTATCTCTTACGAGCTTGAGAAGGGAAGTCCAAAGTTAAAGATCACCTTGAATGGCAAATGCTAGGTGAGAGGCACGAGCCATTGCAAGTTGCATCAGTGAGAGGGAATTAGAGCTGAAATCCATTTAAAGGTTACATCTGTACAGCACCGGTTAGAGAATCGACTATATGTTAATTCTCTAATGCGAGGAAATGAACCAAATGACCGGAGCTCTGTTTTTGCATAAGGAATCTCTCCTGTGAACCCGAACCTCCAAGGAATGTTTTCCTTTATAAGTAATTTCCATTACTTTCTTTTTGGTTAACTTAACCCAAACTTTTTTCACCAAAGATTATGTTTTCTTTTAAAGCTAACCTTGAAATGAAAAAGCACCAATTTACTTTGAATTGGTATCGGTTGTGAGTTGAAAACCCTTCCTAGTGAACGATCCTAGAGCCACTATGCTATATTAGCTAAGCTATCCTAATGCATGGTGATATAGGTTATAAATTTTGTTGATTACTCTCTCAATCAAAGAGCACCAGCTGGACATGAATCAGCTGAGACACAAAATGGGAACGAATCAGTCTCTTACGATGAAATCATTGCTTGACAGATTTGGCATATCAAATAATTGATAAATATGGTACACTTGTCGATTCTGTCAACGAGGAAGGACTCACTCCCCTCCATCTCCTCGTCAGTAAAACTTTTCTACATCAATGAGGCGTGTTTATTTTTCATTTTTAGAAAAAATTTAAATATTTGAGTTGAATATTAAATTTGACCAATGAGAAGTTTTTCAATGAAATGTGTTGATTCATTTTTGGTTTCCTCTCCTTACTAGCTACTCTTGCTCTTCATCTATTGGGATTGTTGAAGATGAATGAAAATGGTAAATTATTGTATATTTTTCCTTATATATATATATATGTATGTATAAAGAATATGAATTCAGAAAGTTTCCTAATTACCTAAAATCATAACTTAGAACATAACTTATTTATAGTCAATATGTTATTTACAAAAGGAAACAAATTAGTGATTGGAAGAGAATATATTAACTTCCTTTATTATGCCCCCCAGGTGGAGAGTTGATTGGAGCCAAAATATGTGCTCTAATGGCACATATTCTACATGATTTGTGCACCAAAGGACATTCAAATCACCCAACTTGACCTCAATCAATGCTAAGGCCCTAGCCATGAGTTTAATTTTTACTCTGGAGACTTATCTCAGGTTCAAGGGAAGAAAATGGTGCAAGTTGAATCACTTTAAATTTTGAAAGATCAAGAAAGGGCTAAAAGAGGAAATAAGTGAGTCAAGACTCATTGAACGTAAGGAAAGGCAAGACGAGGATATCATGTGTTTGGAAGATGAGAAATGACCATTATGGAGTAAGAAAGAAGGCAAGAAAGCATGGGAAATGAGGCATGAAGCAAGATTCAATTGCATGGAAATTTAGAACTCAAAAATCTGATGGCATTATATACTCTGAATTTGAGGAAAAATTTAAAGCACTTTTTGGAGTCCATTATATACATACTATATATCATTTTGAAGCTCGGGAAGTTAGAAGTCCAATATTTTAAACAGCGTGCAAATCGGAGCTGAAATGAAGAAGTTATGGCCATTTGAAGACAACTGCACCAAGTTGGAGGGTCATTTCGAAATGATTTCGAAATTCAACTTATGATTTCGAAATCCACTTCGAAATGACACCAATTTCGAATTCACCCATTGCCACTTTGATATTCCGCCTCCTCTACCTCGAGAATTGCATCTATTCAACTTATGAATTTGAAATCCACTTCGAAATGACACCAATTTCGAATTCACTCACTGCCACTTTGATGTTTCGCCTCTTCTACCTCGGGAATTGCATCTAGGGCACTTCATCCACCCTAAGTGGACCCCACACGACTAGAAATCACTATTTTATTATTTTTTTAATCATTTTTAGGAAATTATTTTGTAATAAGTGGCCAATGAGAATGTGTCACATGTTAGATAATTGATGATATTATATAAACTCTTTTAATTCTAGGTTTTAGGGATCTTGGATTTTTTTCCAAAGAGTTTGACATTGAAGATGGAAGAAAATGAGAACTTTGGTTTGTTTTCTTTTTCTTCTTTATTAAATATATTGTTTTTAGTTTCTTTTGATTTAAATTATGGATTTTTACCCTATTATGGATTGTGAATGTGACATCACCCCCATGAGAGGCTAAGAGCCAACTTGGGGCTTGAAGCATGAAAACCTAAGGGCTAGGAAACCTATAGGGACAATGGGTAAATTATTATAATAATGAGATTAATTATTGGTTGGGTAACAATTTATCATTTTTTTATCCTATCTTTGTGAGTTCGTTTAGAGAATTATATGGTAGGTTATTACCTGATACTAGTGATTCTTGGTAATTCTTGATCATTAGTTATCCTTGTCTTCCTTATCGTTATTTGCCCCTAAACAAAGCTATAAGGAGTAGGAAAGGTTAAAAAGCTAAATCTTAAATTGGTAATCAATCTCATTCATTTGATGGTTTTAGGAATCTGTTTTAAAAAGGAAAAATTAGGTTTCAGATGCAATTTTGAGTTACAGAACTCAACCGCGAGTAGCCAAGGATTCCAAAACCCTAAGATCATATTACTTAAAAGACCCTTGTTTTCTCTAATTTCTATACCCTAGGTTGGATTGTGGAAAACCCCAAACTTGAATCAATTGAATTTAAAATCAATATTCATTTTTGTTATTAATTTAATTTATTTTACTTAGTTTCACATTATTCACATATTGTTGTTCACTTTAGGATTTAAACAAAAACAATTCATTTATTCTAGTATTGAAAATTTTCATAAGCCAGTCCTTGAGGACGATACCCGAAACACTACAAAAGTCGTAGTGACTCTTTCTCTAGTTTTTCTTTACCAGAGTTACTACGTAAAAAGACTAAGTATTTTGGTACAATAGAGAAGTTCGGTCAATAGTCCAATCTTGAACACACATGAGAGAAACAAAGTGGGCGCATGGAAGTGGTTTTATTAGAGCATCCACTAATTGATCTTCAAACGATACATGAGCAACGTGAAGAGCACCGTTTTGAGCTTGGTCATGAATGAAGTTAAAATTAATGGCCATATGTTTCATACGTGAAAGAAAAATTGGTTAAGAGAAAAGATGAATTGTTAGCTTTTTTCCTATAATGTGTGGCCATGTATAATTACATTTGTGTAAATATTATTTAAGGGTATCAATTGACAGGTAGGTGAATCAATTGATTGGGCATCCAAGAGTCTTATGTATGTAAGACTCAAATTAAAAATAGGGAGTTAGAAAATTTAATTTATATGAATGTGGTGTTACAACTTTTATAACCCCATCATTATGAAATTTATTTGGTACATTCTGTTTATGAGTAATGGAGGAAAATGGAAAAGTGTAACCTATGCAATTATAGAGATGCATTCAAGTTAATAACCCACCATTACCCATTAATTTGTACATAATGGGTGTAAATAATGAGTATAACTCCCATATAGTCTTTGATGGGAAGACTAAGAGATGTACAATTTTTTATAAGTTGAGGTCCCAAGCCACACTCTCATTCTCATGTCTTTTTTGTTGTTTTATTTTTAACAACATACGCCACACAAGGGACCCATTCACTATATGAGAGTAGTGAGTTGAAAACCTTGACAATCTAATTCATAAGGTGACTCAATCTCACTTCAAAAGTGTTATTGATATCATGGATCAAGGTAATAATATGATCATTATTTTAGTACTTACATTTATTTTGTTTTATGCATCCAAAAGTGTTTTTTAAAATAATTATTTTCTTATAAAGTTTATAAATGTTTGGTTAACATGAATATCACTAACATTGTCACAATAAATCCTAAGTGCTTGGGGAAACTGAATGCTAAGCTTAGTGAGAAGAGAGCACACCTAATTGATTTTGACAACTGTAGTAGCAATCGACCTATATTCAGCTTCTGTAGAGAAACAAGCAATAATACACTGTTTCTTATTACTCCATAAGATGAGATTGCGACCCAGATAAACAATATAAACACTCACTTTGTTGAAGTGAAGCCATCCTTATTACTGACCCAATTTGCATCAGAGAAGGCATGAAGCGATATGGTAGAGTTATTGTGGAAGAGGAGTCCATGGTTAGAAGTACTGCATAAATAACACAACAGCCTTTTCACAGAAACCCAACGGTTTTCTCTTAAGGACCTTGGACCTTTTGACTACTTTCTTGGTGTGGAGGTTGTTCCATATGAACATGAGCTCCTTCTCTCCCAATGTTGATACATTGAGCATTTACTTGCCTGTACCAAAATGACTAATGTCAAACTAAGAGTCTTTATAAGGAATAAGCCAAAATCATGTTTAGAAGGATTCCAAAGAGTTCTATATGAAGACCATGAGAAGTTAAGTTTCAAGTAGTCCATGAGAGTGATTAAAAGTATTCAATGAAGTAAAATTTGTATTTAGTATTTTTTTTATAGTAAATTTTGTGCATTTTTCTTAATCTCTTCAAAGATTTCCACATTATATTATTGTGTTTTTGTATCTCTAATTTCCTTTATATTTTTCTTTTAATATAGTTAGAGCATGAATTTCATATTTGTAAACAAGTCCATATTAGAACGATGATTTCCCTTGCATGTTTCTTTTGTATTTGTTAAAAAATTAAGAAAGAGAAAAATGGGAGAAGATTAAAATTGTGAGGTACTCTTTGAGATTTTTATAACATTGGTTTACTCCATCTTAGCCATATAATCCACAATTAAAATTCACTCGTAAAATTCAAATTTTATAGATTTGAAAGAGCTAGTGATATCGAGATAGCAAAAGTTCCTTCTCAAATAAGTAGCAACTTTTGGTTTAAGTCATGACAAACATTCAACAAGAAGCAATATTTTTATAACTTATTTAAATAATTTTATTATAATACATTTTCTCTAAGAAATAATTTTTAGGCTATGTTTGGTTCTAAAAAAATTTGAAAGAAAATGTAAGGGAAAAAATAAAAGGAAAGAAAAAGTAAAAAAAAAAATAAAGATTAGATTCAAAGTCAACAAATTATTTTTATTTGCTACTGTAAATTTATTTAATTTATTTTAACCCATCAATGTAAAGATTAACTAATTTGAAAATGTATAAATTTGTAACTAGTATTAATTATATTCGATCTTTTTTATTTATATTTTTCATACCACAACCAAATGAGAAAATAATTTTGCTTAATATTTTTTCTTTCTTTGATACATTTTGGGAATTCAACATAACCTTAGGAAAGTGTTTGTTATGGTAGAAATTCTTTTTCATTCAATCATACTTAAGAAACTTTTATTGGTAATAAATACATATGGCATACAATTAAGTACACTCATCAACTCCATATTGGGCTTAAATAGGGATGACAAATAATTGATTTTAAAAATTAATTTAATTTAATTTGTATTTTCTTATTTTTAATATAATAATAATAAATGATTTTTAATAAAATAAGTTATAAAAATTTATAATATTTTAATTATTTATAAAGTTTACTTATTTTGATGTAATTAAAAAATTTTAAAAATAAATTTTTTTGAAAAAATTTAAAAAAATTTCAGAAAAAAGTTGAAGGATGGGTACTATTTAATTTTTTCGATTAAACATGAATAAAAATTATTTTAAATAAAGGGAGGAGGGTTGGTGATCGCTCGGATTTTGTCGTTTATTGGATCAAAACAAAATTTATAACCTAATTCACTATTCTATAGCAATTTGTACCCGATCAAAAAGTGGTTTTAGTACAAATTACTGTAGTATAGTGGTATTTAGGTATTGTCCACAAGGATGGATTATTCTCAGTAATTAAGGCTTGAATGAGATGATAAGAAATGATGGTGATCAAGTGAAATTTACTTGAAATTGAATGATAAAATCTCAAGATAGCAATGTATTCAAATTGAAATGAAAATAAAGTGTAAAAGAAAAGAAAATTAATAAGATGTGAGATTCTCGGAGTTAGAATTTTCTAGAAAGCAATTTCCATGGTGAATGGGTGTTGAGATCTAATTTTCATCAAGTTAGATTGAAAACCTAAATTTTCATCTAAACCGATTTTTGATTTAGCTTTAGGTCTAGATCTAATTTCTCTTCATATTAGGTAATCTAATCCAAGAAATCAATTTGAATCATATATTCAATTCATCTTAAATTATCTTCCAATGATTCACACAATGCAACTATTCAATCTCATCAAATCTGGCATTAAGAATTTGATGAATCTACCTAGCTTGCATTGTAATAATCATCCAAGACATTTTGAAGAGAAAAATCCCCAAATTTCAATTAATCAATCAATTGGATCAAATTACCTTTGCAATTCAAGCTCAATTCTCTCATTCACCATAGATCTTGCCTTTAGATTCTCCTTCCTCCAAGAAAAACGAGATTTAGCTACTCATGCTTGGAGATTTGATCTCACAAGACATGTTTGGCTACCAAGAAAATAAGAGAAACTGAAGGAAAGTGGAGAATTATATAGAGAGAAGAAGTATGAAAAGTTCTACAATAGAAAATGTATCAAAAGTGCTTAAATGAGTCAATCACGTTTCTATTTATAGGCCAAGGTCAAGTGGACTCTTGGCATCATCTAAGAGGTCTTCCGGAGGCTTCTTCATCAAGGAATCTGGAGAAAATGCATTTTCGCACGAGCCCCTAGCAATCTCGCATGATGGTGCGAAGTGGAAAGTCCATTAGCTGCATTTTCGTTTTGCTGGAGTGTTTCGCATGACTGTGCGAAAATTTCGCATGGTCATGAGAAATCACTTTTCACATTTCCCTTATGTGCTGCAGCCAAGCCTATTCTGTTTCATTTCGCATGACTATGCGAAAATTTCGCATGGTCATGCGAAATTGAAAAACATGTTTTTCCGACTCCTCCTTGCAATTTCTTCCATTTCTTCATTTTTAATCCATCTCCACCACCTTCAATTAAGCTCCAAATCCCAATCCAAACCGATTGCATTGCTTCTTTCATTATGCATTTGGATTATCATCAACTTTATTTGTTTTCTTCAATTTGATTCATCTCCTTTGTCACCAATTTATCAAAATCATACCTTGAAATGACTCCAAAACTTCATAAAACTTGTTAGTAACTCTTGCAAGGACAACAACATGCTAATTGAGTGTTTTAGATATAATTACTACTCAAAAGACGTGAAACTCATGAAAATTATTATCTAAAATATGCTCTTTTTGAGTAGTAATCAGTTGGAATCATTGGATAAGATCATCCGTACCTAATCTTGAAATACCAAACGCGAGGGCGACAATTAATGGAGGCGACCTCGTCGCTTGACTTTCCGGCTAAAAATGAACTTCCACGTGGAATTTTCCTCCCTTTTCTTGCTAAAGCCGTGTACACAAACCGCATGTTATCAATTTATCACTACAAACCATAGGGCGGCTACTGATAAAGCAGCCATGTACTGACAAAGATTCAACCACTGATCATTTTATTTTCTTCGTCTTGCTAAAATCGTGGGAAAAGCAAGTGGGGTTGTATCCTATTAGGTTTTGTTGTCGTAATTGTTTTTTAAAACAATTTTAAAAAACAATTTTAAAAATTATTTTAGTTCGCCTTTAAATTTTTTTACCAGACCTTAAAATACTAAAAAAAATAAAAAATTAAGAAAAATGAATTTCTTATATTTAATTACATTATAAAAAATATGAAATAAAATAAAATATAATTAAAATTAGTTAAAAATTTATATATTTTCAAATTATTTAAGTTTTAAGTCTAAGAGTTAAGTGAAATTAGTTTGAAATATCTTTTATTTTCATTCCTTTTTATTTTTATTTTTATTTTCTTTTACCATAATTAACCTTCAAAGTTTGTCACCAAATTGCTAAAAGTTAGGGTGGGGGCTTGTTAGTTGGTGTACTTGACTAGTATTGATTGACTAGAAGGCTGCTAAAATTATTTGGAGTGGGGGCTCTTCCTCTTGGGCCCAGCTGCATAGCTGCCCAATGGCTGCAATTCATCATTCTTTCCAATTATAAAATGAGAGATCTATACCTTGATTTCCACACACTCTAAAAGGGAGCAATGGCACTATTAGGAGGTAATCCTTCAACCCAGGGAATCAAGCTTGATTTGAAGACAACAACCAGTGTTTTTGAGCCAGGAGATTTGAGTGTGAGTTGCATTCGAGTGGAGACTTCAAACATCGCTTCCCTTCCCAAGCCATTGTTGATTGTTACACCAACCATTCAAGGGACATACCCAGTACTCTAGTTTCTTCATGGCTTCGAGCTCCGCAACACCTTCTACACTCAGCTCCTTCAACTCATTTCTTCCCATGGATTCATTGTGGTGGCTCCTCAGGTGCTTTCTCAACCTCTCTTCCCTCTTAACTATCCCCCTCCCCCCATTTTTCTTTTTCTTCTTCTACTAGTTTCCCATTTAGTTGTACTTAATATATAATATGGGATGATAGGGCGGGTTCATGTTCAGGATGAGTTAGCCCATTTCAACCTCGTTTTGTTTATTCAAAATAGTTTCTATTTCCATCTTATTAAAAAAGTTAAACCGACAGGGTGGGTATGCAAATTTACCATATTCGCCTTGCCCCGCCTATTTAACTTTTTTTTTGAAAAAATTATTTATTTTAATTACATTAAAATAAATATGGTTTGTAAATAATAAAAATATTATAATTTTTTTATAATTTATTTTATTTTGGATGGGATGGAACGAGACAAGACTAGACAATACCTAAACCCACTTTGAACCTATCTGGGTTTTAAAAAAATTCCAAATTTGTCTTAAACTCATTTATTTAAATTTCAAACTTATTCCATTAGAGGCGGGGTGGAGTGGAACAGGTACTCGAAAAAAGCCGTCCTATTGTCATCCCTATATATAGTTATAAAATTAAAGGTAATGATATTTGTAATTGAAGTATTGCGCTCCAAATTAGTTCAATATATTTTAATATATTGATATAATGATTTAATATATAATTTAATAAAATTTTAAAAGATATAGGTTTAATCATCGAAAGGTTATGAGTTTGAACCTTAGTGTCATAAGAGTAGGTTCGAGCATGATTGAGTTTAGATCGGCTTGAACCACTACAAGAATTAAATTGAATTGGTTAGTTTCAACTAAATTGGGTTAACCCCAATTAAAATCGATTTATTTATTCACTCAAACTATTTTAATTCAACATGAATTAATTTAGTTAATTTGATTTAGAGCAAAATTGAAATTGTACATTTTATTTTTGTATTTTATTATTTTTCATAAAATCCAAATGATTGGTATTATCATATAAAATAAAATTAATAACAATTGAAAAAATAAAAATGTCTAAGTGGGTCCACGAGCTACAAGTTGATTGGGGTAGATAAACAGTTAGTACCTAGTGGAAGTCTTGCAGTGGCTTAAGCCACGAATCTTAAGAAAAACGTGTGAGGTAAGCTGGATTTTTATGGATTTAAAGTACTAATTATTGGCTGATTTGTGGGAACATCTACCAAGGCTGGGCTGGAGACCCCACTGTTGGACAAATTGCTTCAATTTTCCCATCAGTATCCCGTACTAGAGGTGCAACCTGTTTCACAGGTTGACCCGAATGAAATCCAACCTAACCCAATGTTTAGATGAGCTTTGTTAATCATTTTTGACATCTAGGTTGGTCTTATATTAGGGTTTTTCAATCTTGAACTCAATTTGAATTATACTGGACCAAAGTTTAGGAAATTGAACTTAACCCGAACTTGATTTAATATTTTTAATCAAGGCATTTGGGAGAACTTTCAATTAATAACCGCATGCACAAACACATTTTCTATTAATCTCCAATCTCTGACATGCAGTACTGTGAATTGGTTTTCTATATAGTTATACGGACTATTGCCTCCTTCTGGAATTCAAGAGATCAAATCAGCAGCAGCAGTCACAAATTGGCTATCCTCAGGCCTTCAATCTGTGCTCCCAGAAAATGTGAAACCAGACCTACTCAAGCTTGCTCTTTCAGGCCACAGCAGAGGGGGAAAGACAGCATTTGCTCTGGCACTAGGGTATGCTGATACATCCCTCAACTTCTCAGCCCTACTAGGACTAGACCCTGTTGGTGGGTTGAGTAAATGTTGCCAAACAGTTCCCAAAATCCCAACCTATGTTCCTCATTCCTTCAATCTAGCAATCCCAGTTTGTGTAATCGGCACCGGGTTGGGCGATGAGCCAAGGAACTGCCTAACATGTCCATGTGCCCCAGATGGGGTGAACCATGTGGAGTTTTTCAGTGAGTATAAACCTCCTTGTTCCCACTTTGTGACTACTGAATATGGTCACTTGGACATGTTAGATGATCATCTTTCAGGCTGCATTGGGGCGATTTCGGGTTATATCTGCAAGAGTGGGAAGGGTCCTAAGGACCCCATGAGGAGATGTGTGGGTGGCCTTTTTGTTGCATTCTTGAAGGCTTATTTGGAATGTCAGAGTGGAGATTTCAAAGCCATTGTTGATGAACCTGATCTGGCTCCTGTGAAGCTTGATCCTGTTGAGTTCATAGAAGCATGAAATCATGGATTCTTTGCTATGCTATAAAGAGTGTGACAGCAGATTTTTTTTTTGTTCCTCTTTGGGAACAAAGATTGAAATAAACGAAACTATGTACTTGTATTGCTAGTGACCTCTAATATTCTCAAGACCCATCATTTGTGTTAGACTAAGAATGGGGGATTAGGTGTTCCATATTATAAGAACATCACATGTGGATTAGGTCATTTTTGATGGGGTCTCAATAGATGATCATTAATTGTTTCCAATTATTATGTTTGTTTTTTTCTCTTACATGGCAATGCTTAATTGATAATAAAAATGCAGTACACTGCCATCCAACTCAGCTAAAGCACCATTGATTAATTGGAATTTGCATTATTCTAGTACTGGGTATATATACCTTTGGGAGCAAATAACATATGAAGGCGTGTGGAAAGACTATGTTTGAGGAGTATTTTTGGAAACGGTTTAGAAAAATAATTTTATCATATTTTGTAAATCAAAATTTTATTTGAAATCTTGAAATATTTTTAACTTGTTAATTTTCTTTGTTTTTAAATATGTTTTTAAAAATAATTTTTATCCATAATACTTTATTTTTAGTTATTCTTTATATTTATATAATTATTTTAAAAAAATCTTAAAAAGAAAATAAGAAAAAATAACTTAAAACAATTAAAATATATTATTTTAAAATATTATATTTTCTGATTTTAGAAATAGAAAATTGTTTTATGTTTTTAAAAATAAAAAAATTGTTTCCTGTTTTTTTGGTTGTTAAATATATTTTTTTCCTTTTTTTTTTTTTGGAGAAATAGGAAACTATTTTAAAAGATGGTTATCAAGTAGGACCTAATTTGCCGAGCACTAAACTTTGACATTTGAAATTCACTTGATGATGAGTTGATGGGGAAGATGCACAATGGTCGTCAACATTCATATGGGGCTTTCCTTTATTCATTAATTCCTCTAGCTTATAAGGCTATGGGCCATCAAAATTTATTCACTAAAGTTGTGTGTTGGTGAAAATTGTCGTTGGTGGGGTAACGTTGGAAATAGGTTTGCTAGTTAGATGACTACAAACATCCTTCTTCTTTTGTTACAGGAGAGGAATCGAGGAAGACGTTCATGATATTTGTCCAAATATTAACTTCATTTAATCATTATATTTGTCAAAATTTTAATTTCAATTCTTTTGGAATAAAATTTTATTAATGTGATGAGATAAGGTTATGTAAGATAAGGTTTAAGGGGTATTTTAGGTATTTTATATTAAATAAGGTAATTGAGGGTATTTTAAGGATATATTTTCATTAAATTTTCAATGGCGATAATTAACAATCACCTATAGGTCAATGGTCATAGTTGGTCAAAAGGGTGGTCTTGCTCTAATCAGGCTGGTCATGGGGTGTTGGTATAATTTTTCAAAATTAATGGACTAAAGTGTAATTGTCGACAATAATAGTATGCTACCATGTAGAAGTACAATCTTATGCTATAATACTATGAACTTGTTTTATTAACAATATTTTCTATAGATGAGATGAGAATTTACCAAATTAATGACATAAGTAAAAATTTGTAAAAGACTAAGAACTATTTTTCTTTAGGGGGGTAATTCTCTCTATTGATGAGTTATTTGTAGTCAACCAAATAAACTATAACAATATGAAACCTTTGCTCCCAATATGTACGATTGAAACATTACAGTAAAACCTTCATAAATTAATAATTTCATTTAAATAATGAATTTTTTCGATTCTAACTTGGACTAGTATACTAAGTTAATAACTCACTAAATACATAAAATAATAATATTTTAAAAAATATTTGAAGGCCCCAAAAAATATAAATTAATAATTGATGAAAAACATAATATATATATATATATATATATATATATATATATATATATATATATATATTGAGTAACTTCATCATATAGTCAAACTAGGAGGATTGACATTTGGCCAAGATGTGATTTATCTCTTTCCTTGGTTGGAGTGGAACTTTGGTTTTCTTTAGTGAGGAACCGTTTCACTTGATGGATAGTCAAATGATCAAGACGAAATGCTTTAGGATGGTCGAAGATTAAGGTAGTCTATGATAAAAGACAACCCGCTCTTGGGCTTAAGAATATGTATTAAGTATTTTTTTATACCTTTTATTTTATTAATTAAATAGATGAAGATATGCATTGATTACATTTTAACTATTTGTCCTAGTCTTTAGTTGCTAGTGAGTTGCATGAGATATGGGTCATTCATTTACGTAGTTGGTTTGTTTCTATTTTAGTGGTCATTTGTGTGAGTATTTTTTTGTATTTAAACACTTGCTCCATGAAAAGTAAGACATCCATCAAACATATTTATCATCTCATCTCAGGGTTGTATTGGGAGGTGCTAACCGCTCGAAGCTTTTAAACCTGCTCTTACTAAACCTTTCCTTATCACATTGTGAGTCTAAGATCACTTAAAATTAACCATTATTTATGAATCCAAGATGATTACTTGGATTTAGCACAAATTTTATGAGAGACAAGAAAGGTTAATTCTTTTGAGAATGACACCCAAATCCTTTGTGTCCCCTTCAAGGTTAACCAATATATAGGTGCTAAAATATCTAAAAGAGAAATCAGAGAATGCAAATATGAAAGGATCGATCCATATTGTCCATACAATATGCTTTTGTCTATACTTATTATTATTCTTTCTGTTCAAAGAAAGAAAATGACACACCCATTGAAGATGAAACCCAAGATACTTGTAATATGTGGCTTATATTGAGTGAAAAACATATAGAGAAAAAGGGGCAAATACCCATGTAGTACGGTTCAAGAATATTTTTGAAATTTTAATACCTCAGGATTAGTATAAATACCATTTTATGTAACCCTAATTTAAATATAGTGAAAATCTTCTTTTCTATTCTTGTAGACGTAGGCAATCTATTGAACCACGTTAAATTTGTGTCTTTTTTTTTCCCTCTAATTTTTTCACTAGGAATTGTTGCATGAAGATCAATAATACTTTGTCTTAACTCATTGCAAAGTGCAGCCAAACTGTCTTTATTGAAATTTGTCATTCTTGGCTTGGGTCACTTTCCTGAGTTTTGTTTGGGGGTGGGGGACCATTTCAAAGGTTAATCTTTAATTGAAATATAGATGCTATGTTTTTAAAAATAAAGTTTTTTTATTTATTTAAATTTTGGGGTGGGGACCATTTCAAAGATTAATCTTTAATTGAAATATAGATGCTATGTTTTTAAAAATAAAGTTTTTTGTTTTTTTGTTTTTTTTTTTTTAATTTTGGGGTGGGGACCATTTCAAAGATTAATCTTTAATTGAAATAGAGATGCTATGTTTTTAAAAATAAAGTTTAAGGTGACATTTTAGCCAAGAATATTCCCCCAAGTTCATTTAGGGTGTGTTTAGTTCTTAATAGTACAAAGCAAAGAAAAAAAAAATACCTATGAAAATAATTTTTTTATGTTTAGTTTTATTATGAAAAAATATGAAATAAATTAAAATATATTTAAAATTAATTAAAATTTTATTCACTTTAAAATTATTTTATCTTCACGTACAAGTGGAAAAGTAAGTTAAATGAGTTTAAGATAACACTTAAAAAAAAATTATGACTTTAAATCTACTTTTTTTTTAATTTTTTTTAATACTTTTCATCTTTATTTTTTTTCTTTTACATTTTTCCTCAAATTTTTCGCCAACCAAACATTAGTTAAATCATAAGAGTTTGAGCTAAAACCTCAAAAAAATATAAATGGAGATGGAGATAAAGATATAAGTATAACTAATGGGGTTTTGCTGAATCCCATTAATTATGCAGATTGAATGCAGCACAAACACTACATACTTTGCGTGTTCTAAGGTATACACTTCTGATAGTTTGAAGCTCTATTGCATATTTCTTCAAACTCATGTCGCAAGGCTGTGTGTGTGAAGGAAATATCGGGTGATTGTAGTTTAAACGTGTTTTTTTATTAGAATTAATTGGTTAAAAGGGATGAAATAATTCTCATTTGAATTTGACATTTTCTATGTTATTGTTTGAAGAATAATCTATTTTTGACTATTTTAAGTATTTAGAATCAGTATATTTTTGACAAAACCCTTTATTATCAATCAACATATTTTTTATTATTTAGAATAGAAAAATATCGCACTGGATCACCATGTGGGGGGTGAACGCCGATCCTCCACCCATTATAGGATAAGACCGCCTGTGTGTTTCAACTGTTAGATTAATTTTTTGTAATTAATTTATAATTTGGGCCACACATGTAAATAATTAAAATGCGTGTGCTATCATTTAATTAAGCTTAAATATAGTGATCTAATTAATAATTGATTAATTGGCTTAAGGGTATAATTGTCATGAGATTATTGTGTAGATACCATTAGATAATTATTATTTCTATGAGGGGAAGAAATATAATTGTGATAAAATTAAAACTGCCCTAGCAGTTTATAAATAGGGTTATGGTCCCCATTCTACCACTACGCATTCTAATTTCCGAAAATCCTCTCAGAGAGAAATTGACACAGAATCTAGTGGCTAGAATTGGAAGACCATCTCAAAGGGTTTTCTTCCTATAAGGTTTCTCCTTCAATGGATTCAGGTATGTTTCCGCTATTATTTTTCTACTCATTTTTTTAATCAGGAGATTCCAGTATATATGAAATTAGGGTATTCACCTTGGTTGAGTTATAACAAGAAATATTCCAGTATATATGAAATTAGGGTATTCACCTTGGTTGAGTTTTAACAAGTGGTATCAGAGCCAACTCCTTGATTAATTTTTGAGTTATTATTTTAATATATATATATATATATATATATATATATATATATATATATATATATATATGTCAATGGATTAAGATTTATGAAATATTGAGTTGATAAATTTTTTTTATTACTATTATTATTATTATTATTATTTAATAGCATTTTATGATATTAATATTTAAGTTATTGATCTAACATTTTAAATAGGCTAATTAAAGCAGAAAATCACCAAAGTGACATCTTTCGTGTAGATTAGTCTGTTCGGGGTGTTAGATATTTGTGTGTATGTGATTCATGCGGGTATTGATTGGCCCAAAGGAAAGTTAATATTTGGTCAAATTGCATACATACCTGTGATGATAAATATGTGATGATTATAAAGGTAACTTAATGTGAATAATAAATCAATCCAAAGATAGATTTATTATTTGACATAACTTATCATCAATGTTTGATCACTACAACAAGAGTACCACTTACAGTTAATATTACTGTCCAAAGACTTGATATTAATGTTGTGCTAGGTATCTTGAAATGTCATAATTTGCTTTTAAATTTAAAGATTATGTGTTTAATTGCTTATTTTATGTGAGCATGATGGTTTATTTGATTCATTTTATTTTGTTCTGGATTCAGCTTTTATATCAACTACTTCTATATCTGCCAACATCAATAATGTCCCTATGTTAAATGGGACTAATTTTAAGGACTGGAAAGAGAATATGATGATTCTCTTAGGCTGCATGGATATAGACTTAGCCTTGAGAATGCCCAAACCCGATGAACTTAATGAGCAAAGTACTCAAGAGGATGAGGTTTATTGGGGTAAGTGGGAACGTTCAAATAGGCTAAGTCTTATGATCATGAAGCGCGGAATTCCAGAAGCTTTCAGGGGTGCGGTAACCGATGAGGTTACTAATGCCAGTGACTTCCTTGCGGAAATTCAGAAACGTTTTGCCAAAAACGATAAGGCTGAAACGAGCACGCTTTTAGCAAGCTTGATTTCAATGAAGTATAAAGGCAAGGGTAATGTTCGGGAGTACATCATGGAGATGTCTCATCTTGCTTCAAAACTTAAGGCTTTGAAACTTGAGTTATCTGATGATTTACTCGTGCATTTGGTTCTCATCTCTCTTCCTGCACAATTTAATCAATTCAAGGTCAGTTATAACTGTCAAAAGAATAAATGGACTCTTAATGAGCTCATTTCATTCTGTGTGCAAGAGGAAGAGAGATTGAAGCAAGACAAGACCGAAAGTGCTCATCTGGCTAGCACTTCCAAGGATAAGGGCAAACGAAGGAATAAGGATAATAAGGTTGCTGCTTCTAATGGCCTAGAACAAAAGAAACAGAAAGTTGAGGTAACATGTTTCTTCTGTAATAAGCCTGGACATACTAAGAAGGAATGTACCAAGTATGCTGCTTGGCGTGTTAAGAAAGGTATAATTCTTACTTTGGTCTGTTCTGAAGTTAATTTAGCTTCAGTATCTAGAAACACATGGTGGTTAGATTCTGGTGCTACTACTCACATTTGTGTTTCTATGCAGGGTTGCCTGAGTTACCGAAAACCAAGTGATGCTGAAAGATGCATCTATGTCGGAGACGGTCAGTCGGTAGAAGTGGAGGCAATAGGGCACTTTAGATTATTATTGAAATCTGGTTATTTTTTGGATTTAATAGATACTTTCGTTGTACCGTCTTTCAGACGGAATTTAATTTCAGTTTCTGTTTTGGACAAATCAGGTTATTCTTGTTCATTTGGAAACAATAGATTTGCATTATCTATTAATTCAAATATTGTAGGAACCGGTTTACTTAATGTTTATGATAATCTATATTTGTTGGAAACTATTCCGTCCTATAATGAAACCTTGCATGTGGAATCACGAGGTACAAAACGTAAATTGAATAAAGATAATTCGGCCTCATTGTGGCACAAACGCCTAGGTCATATCTCTAAATCTAGAGTTGAGCGACTTGTGTCCGATGGGATTTTAGATTCACTTGACTTTTCAGATTTTGATATTTGTGTTGAGTGTATTAAAGGAAAACAGACCAAAACAAAGAAATTAGGTGCAAATAGAGCTACAGACGTCTTAGAATTAATTCATACAGATATCTGTGGACCATACCCTACGGCATCTTGGAATGGTCAACAGTACTTTATAACATTCATAGATGACTATTCAAGATATGGCTACCTATTTCTTATACATGAGAAATCACAATCATTGGATGTGTTCAAAACATTTAAAGCAGAAGTTGAGTTACAACTCAACAAAAGAATAAAGAGCGTCAGATCTGACCGTGGTGGTGAATACTATGGTAGATATGACGGATCAGGTGAACAATGTCCAGGACATTTGCTAAATACCTAGAGGAATGTGGGATCGTCCCTCAATACACCATGCCAGGATCACCTAGCATGAATGGTGTAGCAGAAAGACGAAACCGAACCCTTAAGGACATGGTAAGGAGTATGATTAGTCATTCTACTTTACCCGAAAAACTCTGGGGTGAAGCACTCAAAACGGCAGCTTATATCCTAAATCAGGTGCCAACTAAAGCGGCTGCTAAAACGCCTTATGAGCTTTGGACGGGTCGAAAGCCCAGTTTAAAGCATTTCATATTTGGGGATGTCCAGCTGAAGCGAGACCTTATAAGCCTCATGAAAAGAAATTGGACTCTAAAACAGTTAGCAGCTACTTTATTGGCTATGCAGAGCGATCAAGGGGTTTTAAATTTATGATCCTGCTATTAGGTCAATTTTTGAGACGGGAACTGCAACATTTTTGAGGATGTTGAGTTTGGGGGAGAAATCAGGCTAGGAATATTGTCTTTGAGGAGGAAGAGGGATCTACTATTGCTTTTGATAATGTACAGGTTTCACTACCTATCATTGATCAAGAAGTAAATTTGGATCCTCAACCAACAGACAATATTGTTCAACCCTTAATTGCAAATGAGGACATTGCTCCTGAAGAACAAACTCAACAACGTCAAGAAAATATGCCATTAAGGAGATCCACTAGAGAGAGGAGAAATGCAATTTCGGACGATTATATCGTATATCTCCAGGAACGTGAGGTAGAAAGTGGAATGATGGAAGATGATCCAATCAACTTCCAGCAAGCCATGAAAGTTCCAACTCTCAGAAATGGATGGAAGCCATGAATGAAGAGTACAAATCTATGCAAGACAATAAAGTTTGGGAACTTGTCCCATTACCAGTTGGTACGAAGCCCATTGGTTGTAAATGGATATTTAAAACCAAGCGGGATTCAAATGGTAATGTAGAAAGGTATAAAGCACGTCTTGTAGCTAAAGGCTTTACTCAAAAGAAGGAATTGACTTCGAAGAGACCTTCTCTCCAGTTTCTACGAAGGACTCTTTCAGGATAATCATGGCACTAGTTGCACATTATGATCTTGAGTTACATCAAATGGATGTTAAAACAACGTTTCTCAATGGTGACATTGATGAAACAATTTATATGGTACAACCAGAAAATTTTGTGTCCGAAGACTTAAAGAATATGGTTTGTAAATTAACTAAATCCATTTATGGCTCAAGCAAGCTTCTCGTCAGTGGTACTTCAAGTTTCATCAAATTATTGTCTCATATGGTTTGAGGCAAATCTTATGGATGAATGTGTGTATCACAAATTCAGTGGGAGTAAGTATATTTTCCTGGTTTTATATGTCGATGACATATTGCTAGCCACAAATGATATTAGCATATTGCATGACACCAAGAGATTTTTATCAAAACATTTTGAGATGAAAGATCTTGGTGATGCCTCCTTTGTCTTAGGAATCCAGATACACCGAGATCGTTCTAGGGGTATTTAGGATTGTCACAAAGGACCTATATTGATAAAGTCCTCCAAAGGTATGGCATGTAAAATAGCAAACCAGGTGATACCCCTGTCGCTAAAGGAGACAAATTCAGTCTTAATCAATGCCCTAAAAATAGTTTAGAAAGTCAAGAAATGCAAAAGATTCCTTACGCTTCAGCTGTGGGGAGTCTAATGTATGCTCAGGTATGTACACGTCCGGATATTGCGTACATTGTTGGCATGTTAGGCAGATATCTAAGTAACCCTGGAATGGATCATTGGAGAGCAGCGAAGAGGGTTATGAGATATTTACAGAGAACAAAAGAGTACATGCTTACATATAGGAGATTGGATCAGTTGGAGTTCATTGGGTATTCCGACTCCGACTTTGCTGGATGCCAAGACAGCAGAAGATCCACATCAGGCTATATTTATCTGTTGGCTGGTGGAGCAATTTCATGGAGGTCTGCCAAACAGACACTCGTAACATCATCCACCATGGAAGCAGAGTTTGTAGCATGTTATGAGGCATCCAATCAAGGAATATGGCTACGAAATTTTGTCACTGGGCTGCGTGTTCTGGATGGTATTGAAAGACCACTGAAGATATTTTGTGACAATAAATCAGCAGTTTTATATTCCAATAACAACAGGAGTTCTACAAAATCAAATACATTGATATCAAGTTCCTAGTTGTAAAAGAAAAAGTACAGAGTGGACAGATATCCATAGAGCATATTGGAACAAACTCCATGATAGCGGATCCGCTTACAAAGGGATTACCACCCAAGGTCTTTCATGAGCACACTGCTCATATGGGTGTTGTCTCATTTGAGGATATCCAAATTTAGTGGGAGTTTATATTATTCATTGTATATTGCTCTATGTTATGTTTAGACTTTATCTATAAATTTGGATTGTGTTCTGCAGAAATAAAGTATTCATTTTATTGCACTCTGTTAAATTATGCTAAAGATTTGATCTCAATAAGTTAAGTAGGACCAGTTGGAAATAGGCATGAACAGATCACATTGCATGTAATTTCCATGCTATGCACTCATGATTGATCTATGTCATTTAGCTGTGTAGATATATGTGACCATTGATTGGTCTAGTAACGATTGATGTAACAAAGGCCACCTTGATCCTATGTCAGTATAGTTAATGGACGAGATTGTTCGGATATACCCTAAGGACATGATAGCAAATTTTGAGCTCATAAGGTTAAGCACATTTATTTGATTACATATGCATGTGGCCCAGTGGAGATTGTTAGATTAATTTTTTGTAATTAATTTATAATTTGGGCCACACATGTAAATAATTAAAATGTGTGTGCTATCATTTAATTAAGCCTAAATATAGTGATCTAATAATAATTGATTAATTGGCTTAAGGGTATAATTGTCATGAGATTATTGTGTAGATACCATTAGATAATTATTATTTCTATGAGGGGAAGAAATATAATTGTGATAAAATTAAAACTGCCCTAGCAGTTTATAAATAGGGTTATGGTCCCTATTCTACCACTACGCATTCTAATTTCCGAAAATCCTCTCAGAGAGAAATTGACACAGAATCTAGTGGCCAGAATTGGAAGACCATCTCAAAGGGTTTTCTTCCTATAAGGTTTCTCCTTCAATGGATTCAGGTATGTTTCCGCTATTATTTTTCTACTCATTTTTTTAATCAGGAGATTCCAGTATATATGAAATTAGGGTATTCACCTTGGTTGAGTTATAACAAGAAATATTCCAGTATATATGAAATTAGGGTATTCACCTTGGTTGAGTTTTAACATCAACATGCCGAGAGAGAGGGAGAGGGAGAGAAATGGCAGCGTTAGAAGCTAGGCCTGTACCGGCGGCAGCAACAAATGTTTTTAAGCGAGGAAAGTACACAGCGAAACCCATAATAACTTGTAACGCTCCAAAGACATTGTTTATTGTAACACCAGACACTGAAGGAACGTACCCAGTTCTCCTGTTTCTTCATGGCTACAACATCTGCCCCTGCTGCTATACGAACCTCCTTGAGCATATTTCTTCTCATGGATATATTGTTGTGGCTCCTAGGGTATCTGTCCAACTCCCTTTTCCCTTATTTTTTTATTTTTATTTTTACATTCTTTCATAATCAACTAATATTATGCAATGGTTGATGGTTTGTCTAGTTACTCAGCCTATGTTCTTTGTACGGCCGACCGGATATCAACTCTGCAGCGGAAGTCACCAACTGGTTAAGCTAGGGCCTTCAACCTGTGCTCCCAGAAAATGTTGTTCCAGACCTAAGCAGGCTCGCCCTTGCAGGCCATAGCAGAGGGGGTTATCTAGCATTTGCTCTTGCACTGGGGAATGCCAACGTATCCATGAATCTCAAGTTCTTAACCCTAATAGGTATAGACCCGGTTGCTGGGGCAAATAAATGCATGAAAATGTGTCCAAAGATCCTAACTGGTGTCCCTCATTCCTACAATCTGGATATCCCGGTTATGGTAATCGGTACGGGTCTTGGGGGCGAGTCTGTCATCGGTTGCATACCATGTTCTTGTGCTCCTGATGGGCTCAACTACGCGGCGTTTTTCAACGAGTGCAAGGATAATTGCCTTGGCTTTGTTATTCCAGATTATGGTCACATGGACATGTTAGATGATGATTATTGTACCAATTGCATTGGAACATCCATTGGGGCGATTATGGGTTCCATGTGCAAGAGTGGGAAGGGTGATAAAACATCGATGATGGAGTGTGTAGGTGGGCTTGTCGTGGCCATGCTGATGGCTCATTTGGAAGGGGAGACTGGAGACCTGGACGCCATTGTTGATGAACCTGGTTATGCTCCTGTCAAGCTTGAGGTTATGGAGGACTCAGAACCATAAGTTAATGTTCATGAGGAATGCCCTAATGGGTGTGGCTATTGAGGTTTTTAGTATTTTGGGGATAGATAAACTTCCAAATTTGTTGCTAGTTGTTTTTTTCCTTTGTCCTATATCTCAATATTTGTTGTGGTTTGTTTTCTTTGCTCCATAGCTAGGGGTGCAATTTCGAAGTGTTAACCCAACCCAACCTGATACCCAACTTGAGTTGGACCTGATGCTTGGATGGATTTGGATAAACATTTTCATTATTCGAATTGAAATTGAGTTAAGTTTTTACAATTGAAACTCAATTTGGATTGAGTTTGGGTCAATATTCAAACAAATCGAGTTTAACGCGAATTTGATTTAATATTTTTATAATATTTATAATTTTATTATCTTATATGATAATATTCATTTTTCTTTTAGATTTTAAAGAAAAAAAATACCAAATTATAATTATATTATGTGCTTTTTCATTTTTAATAAAAAATATATAAGTTTATTTTTACTATTTATTATTATATTAAAATTTTATATTATTTATATTTTTAAATTTTGATATAAATATATAGATTTTTTTTTTTACACTACTATGAATGTATTTTGAATCTTATAACCTAATCAACACAACCAATTTGAATTTAACTCGATCAATTTGAGTTTAACTTGACTAACTCGAATTTAAACCGAATTTAGAAAAATGAGGTTGGGTTAGACTAGGGTCGAGTACCTCATATTAGAGTTTGGGTTGAATTTAAATTGAATTTGATTGTTTCTTCAATAAGATTGGGCTTGCGTTAATAATCAACTTTACCAATTCCCCCAAGTTGCATGGTGATATGGTCATATCTTCATCTATCACTATGGTGTGCAGGTAGGTATAAATATTTATATATTCAACAGATCATGTAAATCAAGTCTAAGAATATGACACTGCCCTTTCTTTGACCAGAAAAAGGGAGAGAAGGTGATAAAATCAAAAGAAAAGAAAGGTAGCCAATCTAAAGCCCTGCTTCCCATTCACACATTCCACCATTTTATTAATTGCACCAGACATTTGCTTTTGACTATGTGCATTGCAAAGCTTCTGTTGCATTCACTTTCTTTTTATTTCTCTTATCTTACTTTAAATGAGATAAGGATGCATTTTGGAAAAGAAAAAGGCCACACAGTCATGATGTTGAAGAAAATAAATTTGAAATATTATGAGTTTAATTAATAGGGGAAAATCGATCAAGTGCATGAATATAAAAAATAATGTACGTCAAGATCTTAGCTAGCTCTAAATCTAAAAAGTAATACGAGTTAATATATATATATATATATATAGAGAGAGAGAGATAAAAAAATATGCAATTAATAGTAAAAAAAAAGGTTGTGAACTGCAGACTTCTGTATTTAAATGTGGGTGAGAGAGAGAGTAAAAACAATATGCAATTAATAGTAAAAAAAAAAGGTTGTGAACTGCAGACTTTTGTATTTTGTTGTGGGAGAGAGAGAGTAAAAACAATATGCAATTAATAGTAAAAAAAAAAAGGTTGTGAACTGCAGACTTTTGTATTTATATGTGGGAGAGAGAGAGAGAGAGAGAGTAAAAATAATATGCAATTAATAGTAAAAAAAAGAAAAGGTTGTGAACTGCAGACTTTTGTATTTATATGTGGGAGAGAGAGAGAGAGAGAGAGAGAGTAAAGACAATATGCAATTAATAGTAAAAAAAAAAAAAAAAAGGTTGTGAACTGCAGACTTTTGTATTTAAATGTGGGCGACACATCAAGAGGATTGTGGCTAAAGCAGAAAGGTTTCTTGGTTTAGCAGTTAGGAATATTTCATCATATATTCTTTAGCCATTTCGATGCAAGATAAAGTAGAAATCCTATTATCTCAGTCCTACCATGCTAACTTCTTTTGAATTTTATAATCCAAACATACTTTACTAAACAGCATAAATATCATCATCCTTACCCCATTCTTTTCCATCCAAATTAAGTTCCAGAAGTAGTTACATTTAAGAAGAAGACAGGAAAAATGGCTTCTACTCGGGAGACAAGACCAAATATGGAGGTGATTAAAAAGAAACTGTTCAGAAGTGCCATGCAGGGTAAATGGGATGAAGTTGTGAACATATATAAGGAAATGAAGAAGTTCACATGGCCAAAATCACAAAATCAGGGGACACAGCATTACATGTAGCAGTTTCTGATGACCAAGAGCGTATTGTGGAACAGCTACTACTCATTATCCGGGGTAAAGCTAAGGTCAAGGAGGTTCTCAAGATACAAAATGAGCGAGGGAATACATTCTCCATTTAGCAGCATCTATGGGGAGCATGGAGATGTGTAAGTGCATTGCTGATGCACTCCCGGACCTGATTGGCGCCCGCAACCATGACAGTGAGACTCCTCTCTTCTTGGCTGCACTACATGGGAAGAAAGAAGCTTTTATTTGCCTCGATGAAATATGCGGATTGGATAAGGGCAACACTTACTGTAGGAGGAATGATGGTGATACCATTCTTCATTGTGCCATCGCGGGAGAATACTTTGGTGAGTGCTTTGCTAGAATCTTGTTCATAATCTGATTAAAGTATATCTTATCCTTTGAAAATAACTCTATATCGATAAGCAACTCAATCTGATTAAAGTATATCTTATCCTTTGAAAATAATCTGATTAAAGATTTATCATTGTGTTTGATAGATTTGGCTTTTCAAATAATTCTCCGGTACAAGAATCTTGTTAACTCCGTAAATGAGCAAGGATTGTCGCCTCTCCATCTCCTGGCCACCAAGCATTCTGCTTTCAGAAGCGGGAGTCATTTTCGATGGTTCACCAACATCATATATCACTGTAAGAATCACTTTTCCTTCAAAACTACTTCCTTCCTCAAATAATGTCTGGCAGCACATTTCCCTTTCCTCAATAGGCCTTACTTTGGTATTCCAGTTCTGCCTAGACGTGAATTAAGCACAATCCTCTGCACGGGATTGGTGGCAAATCAAGTGGATTTCATGGGAATAGGATTTTATCTTTTTGACACTCCATTTGAGTAAAAGAGCTTTTCTCTCTTTGAAAGCCTGTACAAACAAGGCCTTAAATGTATTTTGGCAATGATGAACATTGTCTCATAACTACAGTTTTCACTTTGCTCTATTGACTGTTATTTTCAAGGTATATTTGTTGAAAAGCTTAAGGAGGAAACATTCAAGCAGGAGGAAGCTATCGTAAAAACTTTTGATGAAGAAAAGGATCCTCTATGTCCAGAGAACTACCAAACATGCATCAATTTCCTCCGATTGCCCTGGTCGGCCTTGACAATACTATGTGGGTGACGATATCATAGAACTACACTTTTTCTTTTTATTTGTTTAATCATATTTTGTGTTGTCCCAACTAAGTAGTTTTAGTGTTTTACCATATAAGTAATTTTGCTTTGGGAGGTGATTTTTCTGGGACCTCCCATCTATTAATCTTAGACTAGATGAGCACCATCGAAGCATGCGACCCTGAATTCGCATATTCTATGAAGACTGCAAATACAAATCAAAATCAGTGTACTTCCATCCGAAGTCAGGGCCATCAGACCAATTCACTGAAGTTATTTCTTGCTAGGCTTTCAGGCTTAAATTCATTCGGGTCTGGATTAGGCACTGTTCTTATATATTTGTCTTTGGCACTTCCATTTCCTGTATTCTAATAAAAAAGCCCTCACTGAGCCTCTCCCCATTTTCAGTTGATCCTGGAAACCGTCCAAACACAAATCTTGAGCAATCAGAACAGAAGACTACCAATGGTAAGTATCATCTCTTTTGTTGTGCATTAACTATGTTTTAAAATTTTAAAAACATTATAAAGGAAAAAAAAAATCCCCAGTTATAAATTATTTTGCTGAGATGTTAGCAGCTTAGCTATCATAGAAACGTGAAATGCAAGAAGTCAGTGCAAGCCTAAGTTGAGGTAAATTATGCATGTTGGCCTAGAAAGATACATATTTAGTAGTAGGAGGAATAAAGTTTGTTTTAGAGGTTCTCTCTATTGATTCTCTCACAGACTCTGGAACATAAAATAATCTTCTGCAAAATAGAGGGTGACACTTTTCATTGAGTGTAGTGCGGAGAATCTCTTATGCGAAGCCTCTGTACATGTAGTAATACTCTTTAGCAATAGGCTTATTTGCATGGTGATATCCATGGATCTGTGAATTGGCAGCATTAAGCTGATGCCTTGCTTTTTGAATGTTCTGTTACGAAAAGTAGTCATTAAGCTACTTCCCATTTTCAGCTAATACCGGAAAAGATCCAAGAAATGGTGGGCAAGCTGATCTGGAGGATCCCAGTGGTTAGCAATCATCTTCTTTATCTGGCATCTATGTTTAATGGGCTTCAGAAAAAAAGCATGACCTGTTCCTATATGCATTATCACAGTATACTCAGAGCAGCTTATGGAGCATTGTCTTGTGCACGGGGGGCAGCCTACATTGAAATTAAATGTCACTTCAGAACCTTTGTAAGATCATAAAAAGAATATTTTGAGACATTAAAATGAGCCAACATGCAACAAAAAAAGGGATAGATTTTTCTGCTAGCTCTCACATGGTTATATCCAATTTTGCTATGTAAAGGACCAATCTCCTAGAGGAAGTGCATACTACTGTCTTCCATTTCCAGGAACATGAAAAGTGAAAATAATGCAGGAACATGTTTAGCAATACGTTTCTAAAATTTGTTTTGGGCTATATCCTTTGAATGCGTCATTTTTTTTTTATATAAAAAACAATTACAAGATCTCTGAAAGAACCATTCGGGTTGGTTTCCGCTAGTAAAATTGCCTAAGTTTCTGCACATTATAGGTTGCTTGTAATGATCTCTATGTTTCCTTTTTAATTTTTGTGTTGTGACAATTCAAATAGAATTTTCCAATTATTTTGTGCAGGAAACCAATCAAACATGAAGGCGAAAGGAGAACTGCAGTCACAAGGGCATCAACTGATTCCCTCCAATTACCACACTTGCTTTAATATAATCAAGTTTGTATCCAAGGCAATATTAGTAATTCTCGGATTTGGTAAGCCTTTCCATACCATCCTTTACACCAATCCTTTAGACTTCAATTGTCTAGTATGCAGGACTTCAATTTTCTCAAAGGTTGTTATATCTGATGGTACTAAGGATTTAAGGCCGTAAAGAAGGTACGGCAGAAAAAAGAGAAGCACGTATGGGCTGCACAGATCTTGGATGAACTTCTTTGTCATGCTTCTTTTTATGAGTACGAAGATAATGGAAGAAATCCTCAACAACCATCACAGAAGAAGGATGCTGACACAACACCTTATTGCATCTCGGATGATCATGGTGTTTCTTTTGACAACACCTTAGAAAGTCAGCATCTACCGGGAGGCACAGCAGCTCAACCTTCTTCAGCAACTAATCAACAGGGTGAAGATAAAGGAGCTCCCGCTGATCAAAGCTCGCCAGAAGCTCAGCGAAAACAGAATGACAATGGTAAAAATAAGAAAAATGAACAAGGTAACAGTTATCTCTAGCAATTATATTTATTCTTGGCAAGAGTTTTATCTTTGATCGAATACTTGTCATCCATTATATGGTCAGAATTTCTTAATAAATAAAATTTAATCATCTGATGTTGGCAGATAAGAAGGAACCATCGGAAATGGAGAGAAAAGAGACACCCTTATTAGTTGCAGCAAAGAATGGTGTGGTGGAAATTGTGGAGAGAATTCTAGAACTTTTTCCAGTGGCCATCCATGACAAGGATTTCCAAAAAAAGAACATTGTGTTGTTGGCAGTGGAGTACAGGCAACCCCATGTTTATGAGCTGTTAGTCAAAAGAAAAGTCCTCAAAGACGCCGTGTTTCGGCACGTGGACATAGATGGCAATAGTGCACTACATCTGGCTGCAATGCTTGGAGAGAATAAGCCTTGGCTTATACCTGGTGCCGCTTTGCAGATGCAGTGGGAAATAAAGTGGTACGAGGTATGCAATTATCCATTATGATTTCAGTATTAACTTTCCATTTTAAATGGTGTAGACCATAAGAAATGAAGGGTACGATATATTGGGGTAGGAGGATTAAACCCTAAACCTGCTACTCTCAGGGACACTACTAATTGTGGTTGAAATGCTTGCCTGAACAATGTGAGGTTCAGAAGTTTACATTCTGTTGGCTGCATCATTCTAGATAATCGAGTAATACCAGATTCTTAAGAAAATTAATTAGAATATTTGAAGTTATGATCAGACAAAATGCGTAAATGTTTTTAATTTTGTAAAATTATATGATATATTGCTATATAGAAAAAAAGAAAACGGATGGAGAAACTTATGAAGAACTCTTCCTTTTCCTTGTTAATTTGGACTTTGAACTATGCAGTTTGTCAAGAGGTCCGTGCCACAACATTTCTTTGTACGCTGCAACCAGAAGGGTGAGACTGCAAAGGATATCTTCACCGAGAAACACATGGATCTTGTCCAAGCTGGTGGTGAATGGCTGTTCAAAACCTCTGAGTCATGCTCCGTGGTAGCAGCCCTCATTGCAACCGTGGCCTTTGCAACGTCTACCACTGTGCCGGGTGGGGTGAAAGAAAAAGTTGGAACACCAACGCTAGAAGACGAGCCGGCATTTGACATTTTTGCCATATCTTCTCTTGTTGCGCTTTGTTTCTCAGTCAATGCTGTGATCATGTTTCTTGCCATTCTAACCTCTCGATACCAAGAGAGAGATTTTCGCATCTACTTGCCAAGGAAACTTCTAGTAGGCTTGACATCGCTCTTTGTGTCCATAGCTTCCATGCTAATTTCTTTCTGTGCCGGACATTACTTTGTCCTTATGGATAAACTGCAATACACTGCCATTCTTGTATATGCAGTAACCTGCCTTCCAGTAATCTTCTTTGCCGTGGCACAGTTTCCTCTGTACTTCGATCTTATGTGGGCCACTTTTAAGAAGGTGCCACAGCGAAGCTACAAGGTGGCTCCTCTCTAATGTTTTGCCTTATATAGATTTGACTTCGTTGTTTTGGGCTTGTGGATTCCATGTTTTAGCGGGTGGTGTCTTCTTAGTGATGGTGAGAAGAGATTTTATCGATATTATGTTTATGTACAAGTGTCTTCTTCTATATTAAATGTTATGTGATTAAATGATATGATGGACTATTGAATTTGTGGTTACAATTGAGTTGAGCCATTATAAACCTTGCTTACAAAAAGCAAGATGCCCCAGGGAAAAGGAAGATCTGGGATTTTTTATTTTATTTTTTTATTTTTATTTTTAGGTATGAATATATGTGTTTCGAGTTTTTCCTTATGCTTTTCTTGCGCTTGTTGAGAAAAATCTCTATTAGCACAGATTAATTTAACTTCATTCCTAGATAGATACAGTGCTCCCTTGAGTTTTGTTTATTGAAAACCATCATCTTTTTGCATGATTTTATGTAGCCTTATTTCAGCCATCGTGGCTTATTGGTTTTCAATTGTTGAAATGGTTATATGCAACAACACGTCTCTTTCATTTTTCAAAATTTTAATTAATCTCAAAATTGTCCAAAGAGGAAAGACTGCTTAAAAAATGCACCATTGTTGCAATATTCATATATATAGTTTTATAAATTTTAATTTTTTGTATGAAGGGTAAGGAGAAATGGATAATTAGACTTTTTCGTTTTCAGAAATTAAGATTTCGATCCATGGGTTAGATTTAGAGCTTAAATATTCTGTGAAGGAAATTAAGACAAAAAGGATTTTAGTGAAAAAGAAAAATTACAAATAAAAAAATCTGTATTTTAGTAGCCAAGTTGAAGAACCCTTATCCTTTTCATTTTCTTCATTGATGGTGTTAGGGACAGAGTTTGACCAAGGATCTTCTTCTTTGTTTGTCTCGATGTAGAATGACAAAGAAAATAATTTTTCTCTTATTTTACTCATTATTTATTCTTTTCTTTATTTTAATTTCCTCAAGATGATACTTTCCTTGAGTTTTTGTTGCCAGATAGAGATCCTCTCACTAGATTTTACTTTATTCCACAATTATTCTTTCCTTGAATTCATTGAAAAGAATGTTCTTCTGTGCAAGAGTTTAGCTTTACTTTATTCATCAGTATTATAAGGTTATTACTTATAACTCATTTCACATTTGATAATTGAACGAGTCATTCACATTTAAAAAGCAATTTGATTCGTTTTAAATATCCCATTTTTATTTTTTTCAAAATTTCTAAATAAAATTTTAAAATATGATAGTTAAGAGGATAATGAAACATGGATGTTCTCTTTTGGGGTCCATAAAATTGTGCTCATCCCGAATCCAGAGCAAGGTATCACTTTCAGTTTATGGTGGCTTGCCACAGTTGGGACAGCTTGTTTGCTCTACATATACAATAATCATCCTTGGTACCTTCAGCAATAGAACAGTAGTAGTTGTTCTAAGAAGAGGAAGAATGGCATTTGTCGTAGACACAGAACAAGGGGCCACTGGACCAAGCTTGATTTCATATGCCATGCAAGGGAAATGGGAAAAAGTTGTAGATATATGCAAGGAAGATCCGTGGGCTCATGATGAGAAGACCACTACATCAGGGGACACGGCATTGCATATAGCAGTATCAGATGGCAGAGAAGATGTAGTGGTAAAACTAGTCCAACTGATGGCCCATCGCAACGTGTATCTGGTTAATATAAAAAATGATCGAGGGAACACCCCTCTCCATTTGGCGGCGTCAGTAGGCAACGTTCGCATGTGCAAGTGCATAGCTGCTGAGTATCCAGAACTGGTGGGTGTTCGCAACAATGAAAATGAGACCCCTCTCTTCTTAACAGCTCTCCATGGTATGAAAGACGCTTTCCTTTGCCTCTCTAACATTTGTAGCAGTACAGCTAACAACAAAGTGTATGAGTACCTTCGGAGGAGTGATGGAGAAAATAGTCTTCACTGTGCCATCACCGGAGAATACTTCGGTGAGCAATGCTTTCAGGCCCTATTTATTGTTTTCTATTCATTCATCTGAACAT
This sequence comes from Vitis riparia, assembly GCF_004353265.1. Classification (NCBI taxonomy): domain Eukaryota; kingdom Viridiplantae; phylum Streptophyta; class Magnoliopsida; order Vitales; family Vitaceae; genus Vitis; species Vitis riparia. The sequence continues at coordinate 29,329,101 of NC_048437.1, forward strand.
CTATAGGAATAGATAATCTATTTGCTTCAAGCCTTATAACTTAGGGTAACATATTTTCTATTTTCATTTGTGTTTTATACATTTGTTATAATGTTATCATCTCAACAGAATTGACCAATTGATATATATATAACAAAAGGCTCATGCTTTTATTTATATAACATTTTCATTGTTGTGCATGATAGATTTGGCATTTACAATTATTCATGAGTATCCTGACCTCGTCAATTATGTCAATGAGAGAGGAATCTCCCCTCTCCACCTCCTTGCTTCTAAGGCTACTTTATTCAGAAGCGGAACTCGACTGAATTGGTTCGATGAAATCATTTATCTTTGTAAGTATCCTTCCACTGACCAAAGGATTTCCAATAAACTTGTAAAGTTGTGACATAGGAGTCGCTGAATTGGAACCTAGGGCTGCCCACAGGTTTTGATATCTAATTTTCAGGGCCAGTGACGACAGCCAGCCGATCAATGCCTGATGCAGATCTACTTCATGCTCTATGTTTGATATTTATTGTTTAAAGTCATCTACCCCATTATCCTAAGTCATTATGTATCTGTAATTTATATAATAATCTAAACTATATTATAATAAAAGTTTTTATTCACAAATCTAGCCTAGGGTGTGCGTGAGAGAAGCACATCCATAAATCACTTGCCTTGAAGCCATTGAGAATCCCATATCTATTTTTCAATGAAGGTTTTTGTAGGATAATTTTGGGGCAATCATGCATTAGTTTACTATGTGAAAATGTTTCATTGCAATGTTATTTTGCAAGGTGTGCCTGTCAAAAAGCTCCTTCCACAGAAATATGAAGCTGACGAGAACCCTAACCATACAGAGAATTTCTATATATTAACCAACTTATGGAACATGATCAAAGCATCAGGTGGGTTAAGTGATTCCCATATTAATTCATCATTTTAGTTATGCATAGGAGACTTTGACCAGATAGTTACTCATGAATTTGCATTGGGCTAATAAGTAAATCCAGAACCTTCTTGAATTCAGCTCAAGAGCAAATTAGGACGAAAAGTTCAATTCTAGACAATCTGGTTAAACTTTAATTGATTGAGCACTTTTTTTTAGAACCATTAATTTATTGAGTACAAATTAAATCATTAATTTATTGAGCTTGAGATATATCTTCCAATAAATTTCTTGCTTGTATCACCTAATCAACAAGTTTAATTAGTCCATAAATGTTTTCTTTTGAGAACCTTTATTTACTTATTTATTTTTTGGGTTCTCAATTTGTGTGCTACGTATATCCCAAATGAACACTAGTGTAAGAGTCTTGCTCTGAAAATAAACTAGAGAATACTCCAAACCTCTTTTTAATTTACAGGTAAACAATCAAGCCATAACGCTCGAAGACAAGAGCGGCCTCATCCAAATTATTATGGCATTTGCTATGAGAACTTCATCAAGCTTGTAGCTAAAGCATGGACATTGCCGGCTGTTATAGTTGGTATGATCACCATATATATATATATTCATACACTAGAATGATATACACATATTCTGTTCATATCCAAAGTGCTAATATTGGTTCAATGTATGTTGTGTTTGATTGTGGTGGACAGGATCAAGACATATAAATAAGATAAAAGAGAAGAAAGAAAAGCACACATGGTCTGTTCAAATCATGGATGAAATGCTTAAATATGTTGAACCTTTCGAATATGATAGTGGAAGTATTCCCCAGCTCTCACAACCGAGATCTGGAGAAACAGTACCTTATGATCAAATTGACCCAACATCACATTGGATGGTACCAGGAAAACGTTATAAGAAAGTTTTTGATCAGGAAACATCACTCTTGGCATATTATGGAGAAGCAAACCCTGATGATAGTGAGTCTGAGGAAGAGCCAAGGCCGAAGGCTTCTGCACATCATTCTTCAGAAATTAAACAGAAGGAAGAAGGTAATTTTCTCACATTGCCTACTATGAAAGTCCAAATTATAACTTAATAAAGCCAAATGTATATGCAGTTAGCAGCAGATGTACTATCTATATAAGGTATATAATTATGAAAGATACAGCTTAACTTCCCTTGCTTAAATCACCTACTGCCCCTGCAATTGGTGGATTGAACTGAAAAACCTATTGTCATATATTTGTGATGTAATCAATATATTTAGCAAGTTACTAATGCACAGACGTCCAAAAAAAGAAAATACTAACTTTTACTTTCAGTATCACTGATGAAGAGGAAGATATATTTGAAGTAGAAAAACAAAGATACTTATTGTAACAGCAGAACATTGGCCACTTTGGCTCAAGAATTGAACCTTGAGATATTGAATCTTGTCAGCATTGAAGAGAACTTGGGGGATGGGAAAAAGGAAGTCACCAGTATTAATTGCAGCAGAGAATGGCATCATAGAAATGGTGGAGAAGATCCTCAAACTATTTCCAGCAGCCATTCGCCATGTAGATTCAGACCAGAAGAATATAGTGCTGTTGGCAGTGAAGAATAGACAAATCAGTGTTTATGAGCTATTACTCAATCGGAAACCTCTGGAAGAAAGTGCATTTCGTATGGTTGATAGTGAGGGGAACAGTGCATTACATCTTGCAGCAACTTTAGGAGATTATAGGCCATATCCCTTTGCAGCTTTGCAAATGCAATGGGAGATCAAATGGTATAAGGTATGCCACCCAGACTTATTTATTTATTTTTGGTTGTTTTTTTTTTTTTTTCAGAAGATGATGTATCAACAATTGAATTAGTTCTCCTCATGGAAATTTCTTTCTCGACCGTACAAAATCATGAACATCTCTATATGGGGTTGTTAATTTTCTATGAATTAGCATTATTCTTTGGAAAGCATATCGTAAAGTTTTAACTCGGTAAGCAGACTATTATACACTAACCCTAATGCATGGGTTTAATGGTGCAGTACGTAAAGAATTCCGTACCAAGACATTTCTTCATTCGCTACAACAACAAGAACCAGGTCCCAAAGGAGATCTTCACAGAATCACACAAAGAACTTGTAAGAGAAGGCGGCAAATGGCTAAACAACACTTCAAATTCATGTTCAGTAGTAGCAACACTTGTTACAACCGTAGCCTTTGCCACAACAGCCACTATACCAGGAGGCTTCAAGGAAAATAGCAGCGAACCTACCCTTCAACATCATCCGGGATTTCTGGTCTATGCAATTTCATCCCTCATTGCTCTATCCTTTTCAGTCACCTCTGTGGTCACTTTTCTGGCAATTCTAACATCTAGATACCAAGTGAAAGATTTTGGTAGAGGGTTGCCACGAAAGCTATTGCTAGGTTTAACATCTCTCTTTATATCCATAGGAGCTATGTTGGTTTGCTTCTGTGCAGGGCACTTTTTCCTACTAAAAAATGTACTGAAACAAACTGCATTCCCCGTGTATGCAGTGGCGTGCCTCCCAGTAACATTTTTTGCGGTGGCACAGTTTCCCTTCTACTTTGATCTCATATGGGCCATCTTTAAGAAAGTGCCACAGCGTACTATCTATGGTTAGTGATTAAAATGTAAATAATTGCAGTTGTTTTTCTCCCCTCCTTTTGGGGCTTGTGTTAATTGGTTATCTTGCTTATAAACTCTCTAGCCTTGATCTCATGCCTTTGTCTTGTTAGTAAAACAATTATTCATTGCAAAAATTCTGATAGATTTTATTGATCTATCAATTCCATTAGGTATTCAATAATACCACTACGACAAATGGTGGCTTAGGAATAAGCCCTGATGGGTGTGTCTTAAGTCCCTGTTGAAGCCCAGGAAAGGGTGGTGTGTTGTGGAATGGTTAAGTCTTATTGCAAACATTCGGATGATCAAGGCTAAGACCATGAAGTCTTAAATAATCATACAACATTTACAACCCTGAACTAGCTAGTAATGCAAGAATTGCATGTGTCAATGTAGGCTTAATACATTAACTTACTAGTTAACAGTATATGCTCCTATTTTTATTTTTTGTCCACATCCAAAAACAGTATGAGCTCAAAATATGCAAAACGGCATCATGCACACAATTCCGATATACTTTGATCATCTTATATCAATTTAGTTTGGGTGATTATTTTGTTTAAATCATGGTGATGGAGTCTGGTTTTGAATAATGAATTTCTATTTAAATTTTTTTCTTTTGAGCACATGAACATATATATATATATATATATATATAAATGGTCAGACATAATCTCTTTTGCTTCTCTCACTCCTTTTCCTTGCAGAGAAACCATTTATTACATGGCACTTTAAATATGCTTGCTTTTGCTGTGCAAGACCAAATTTATTGTGAAGCACAAGACTTTTCTTTCTTTTTCTCTTCTTTTTCTTTTCTCACACAACATAGCATCAAATTAACCTTAGTTTTTTTTCTTTTCTTGTTACTAAAAAACAAAAAAAATGATAAAAAATAATATTAATCAAATTAAATCCTTGAGTTCAAATATTTATCAGATTTCTGATATTGTTAGAAGAACCGAAGAAATAACTGGTGTTATATAAGTTCACACTCGCAAATAAAAGGAAAATCAGTTGCTTTCAACATGCAAGCAAGGCCATTTTATTTTGGGGAAAAAAAATTATCTTCTCAAATTTGTTGATAATACAAATAATATTAAGTCAGGTACTTCAAATTTTCATATGGATTTCTTATGAAGAAAATGAACTAACTAGAATTTTGTTGTAGCACAAACATAAAAACAGGTTGTTCAAAGAGGACTGAAAATCATGCTTACTGAGAGGTAGGTGTGTTTCAGAGTCTTCGACAATATGTCATATTCTTTTTTTTTGCTTTGCTTGTGCATTTGCCTTTTACTTTTGTCTTTTTTCTTCTGCTTGTAACATGACAAACTGATCTCCCTTTTGACTCCAGAAAATTAATCAAATAAAATCAGTTAAAATAAGTGACTTTCTCATAAGGGTGATATTAAAGCCCTTTTACAATATTTAGCATAGAATAGTTTGCCCACAAGTATAGAATTAAGAAAAATCTAGAGGAGAATTCATTAAATAATTCTCTAACACGAAAGAAAGAATTCAAATGTTAACTACTTTGTAATGCAAGTAACACAAAAGTTGACTAGAGGCATCCAACATTGACATGAGTTCTAATGCTTTCTTATTGTGTGTATCTTCTCTGGGGTACATGCTTGTTCTTATCCCAAATCTGGAGCAAGGTATGGAGCTTTATTAGGCCATACGCTTAAACCTCTCAGAGAATCGTCTGGTTCCCCATATATATCTAACCATCCCAATAGGAGTACTATCTAGTAGTTGTTCCAAGAGCACTATGGAATTTACAATTGAGGATGCAGATCTGCATACCATTAAGAAAAACTTGTTCAATTATGCCATGCAAGGCAAATGGAATGAAGTTGTCAACATATGCAGGCAACAGCCAAGGGCTCACAAGGCTGAGATCGTTGTATCTGGAGACACTGCATTGCATGTTGCGGTCTCAGAAGGCAAAGAAAGTATAGTTGAGGAACTAGTTGAGTTGATCAGAGACACAGATCTGGATGCTCTGGAGATGAGAAATGAGCAAGGGAACACCCCTCTCCATTTAGCTGCATCAATGGGAAATGTTCCCATATGCAAGTGTTTGGCTGGTAAGCATCCGAAACTGGTTGGTGTCCGCAACCATGAAAATGAAACGCCCCTCTTCTCAGCTGTCCTTCATGGTAGGAAAGATGCTTTCTTCTGCCTTCACAAAATATGTGACAGGACCAAACAGTATGAGTATGGTCGAAGGGCGGATGGCAAAACTATTCTTCACTGTGCCATCTTTGGAGAATTCTTAGGTAAGCTTTTTTCAGGAAGTTTTGGTCTGCATTAGAGGGATGCATTCACATATGCATGTGCACATGTTCATTAGCACATAATAAATGGCTAATTTCATTAAAATCATTGCTTCAGCTACTATGTCTTATATTTTTACTTGCTCCATGATTTATATGCATTTTGATTCTTTTGTGGTCGTTCTTGACAGATTTAGCATTCCAAATAATATATCTGTATGAAGATTTTGTTAGTTCTGTTGATGAGGAAGGGTTTACTCCACTGCATCTCCTGGCTGGTAAGCCCAGTGCATTCAAAAGTGGTACTCACCTCAGCTGGATCAGCAATATCATTTATCAATGTAAGACATCCCAAGTTAAGATAATGAGGGCTGAATGGTGGCTGGTCAGAATCTGTTTTAATCCAAACGGAGGATTCTGCTGCCACAAATTAAGAATGGTGCTAATCTTGCATTTGTATTAACTTTAATGTGCTGAAACGTTTAGTCACATTGTTATTTAATTTGAAAGGTCTAATTGTCGAGAAGCTGGAGAAAAATGAGGGCTACAATCATTTCAACAGAACTTCTGATGACAAGAAACCCTGGTATCCAGACAACTATGGAACTTGTATGAGTTTCTGGAAGATAATTAAAGTACCAGGTATGTGATATGTTGAAGGAGACTCAAATATTCAATTAGCTTCAAGTTACTGCACAAGTCAAGAAGATGTATGGCTAAGTGGTCCAAAATATTTATCAGATCAAACTATAGAGTAAAATATAGTAGACTTCTTTGTGATAAATGGTTCCCAAGTGGGTGTCTATATACATATTTATACGAGGAACATATTCATCATCCTTAATAGGTTTCCTTGATAAAGAAAAGCTGTTTTACTTCATTATCTCAAAATTTTCTCTATAGGTCTGCTCTCTGAAATTGCATCGGATTTTTGTAATCTGAGTTCTATGATACTTGTCCATGGTAAAAATGTTTGGATCATACTGAATATCACATATATATTTGCTTGTTTCTAACCCCAAACCTTGGGCTTCTTTTACTTCATCAAAAGGGAAATCTATGAGAAATGCATCCACCCCCATCACTGCCTGAGAAGTAAGCAATTAGTGCTTCTCGTTACATTTAGGTGCCTTATTGTGTGAAAGAAAATTAATCTACCGATAGGCATTTCAGATTTTAAATCCCAACTTTTACAGCATTTCTTGCACTTATGTCTGATCATGAATACTGTATGACCAAACTACTCCACAGTTTCAATGGGTAGGGGAAAAAGCGATGACTCAATGGATGCAGAAAATCCTAAAGAAAAAGGTGAGTGTTGAATCAACTTTTTTTTATTGCTATTTTTTTTTATGCTTTAAAGTAACTTCAAGGAAAACTGGTTTCTCTCCACATATTTGTTTTACCAGATCAGTAAAAGCTAGAATCCAAGCCATAACTTGAAATACTGCTGTCAATGTTTTCTGAAAAAAATGAATTGCTGAGCCTTAGAGAATTCAATTAGCTAGGTTCTGCTTAGATCACCCAAAGAAATGAAGTTTAATCCTTTTTTAAATAGTTTTCATTCTTCATATAATATATTTGAAATATACTGTCTGCAATCACTAAACATATTTTTCATAGGTCACCAATCAAGAAATGGAGCTCAACAACATCGACTGTTGCCGCCAAATTATGACATTATCTTTGAGTTCATCAAGCTTGCATATAAGGCAATGCTGGTTTTCTTAGGATTGGGTATTATGCCATAAAACCATCTCAATTTTCCTTTCTCTTTATATCCAAACAGTACTGGTTCAAATGCTTATTTTGTTTTCTGTATGCTTGTCAGGAACAAGAAATATAGAGAAAATAAAAGAGAAGAAAGAGAAACACACATGGTCGTGTCAGATCATGGATGAACTACTTCAACGTGCTTCAATATACGAGTACGATAGGACTGGAAAGAACCCCTGGCATCACAATACTATAGAGATGAGGAGGCAAGGCCTGAAAATGTATTCCTTTCAGATACTAAACAAAACGAGAATACAGAAGGAATGAAACAAAATGAGAATAAAAAAGGTAGTATTTCCTATCTCCTATGCTGTTTAATTTTACGACATAATACTGCCACCACTAGCACAAACTGCTTAATTTGTGCAGAAGTTCAACCAGAAAGAATTACTTTGAACAAAAAAGATTCTAGGCCGGCTTTAAAAGCTCAGTGCAGAAAAAGAAAAAGAAAAAGGAAAAAGGAAAAACCCCGTATTGCTTTAAGAATTTAACATGGTAATATTTTGATCAGTAGATATAGTGAATGATATGTAATTAAACATTTAACTCAATCCTAGGCCTTAGAGTTTATCTCTTGTAACCTGAATCACGTCTGTGCTCTTGGCAGATGAGAAGAAGAAAACTAGGAAGCTGGCAAAAATGGATACTCCAATATTGATTGCAGCAAAGAATGGTGTGAAGGAAATGGTCGAGAAAATCCTTGAACTATTTCCAGTAGCCATTCATGACAGGGACTCAGAAAGAAAGAATGCAGTGCTTTTAGCAGTGGAGAATAGACAACCTGAAGTATTTGAGGTTTTAGTTAAGAGGAATTTTATGAGAGACACTGTGTTCAGTGCAGTGGATAATGAGGGGAATAGTGCATTGCATCTTGCTGCAATGTTAAGAGACACCCTACCTTGGCATATACCTGGCCATGCATTGCAAATGCAGTGGGAGATCAAGTGGTATAAGGTCTGCCGGACTAATTTCTTTTCATTTTTCCCTTTTGATTCTGTGTTTTTGCATGCAATGGTAACTGGAACTCTGTTTAGTGCAGTATGTGAAGAAGTCTATGCCGCATCATTTCTTCAGTCACTTCAACAATCACAATATGACTCCAAAGGAGATCTTTACAGAAAATCATGGTGAGCTTGTGCGCAAAGGAGGAAAATGGCTAAATAACACCTCCAGTTCGTGCTCTGTTGTTGCAGCCCTTATTGCAACGGTGGCCTTTTCTTCAACAGCCAGTATACCAGGCAGTTTTAATGATAAAAACGGCCTACCGATCCTTGAACACGCTACAGAATTTACCATCTTTGCAATTGCATCACTTATTGCTCTTTGCTTTTCGGTGACTTCCCTCATCATGTTTCTGGCCATTCTCACCTCCAGGCATCAAGAAAAAGATTTTCACAAACAACTGCCTAAGAAGCTTGCTTGGGGTCTAACAGCTCTCTTCATATCCATAGGGTCCATGTTGATTTCTTTTTGTGCAGCACACTATCTTGTCCTTAAGGACAAATTGCAACATGTTGCAGGTCCAGTATATGCAGTGGCCTGCCTGCCAATTGCATTCTTTGCTGTGGCTCAGTTTCCCTTATATCTTGATCTTCTACGAGCTACTTCTAGAAAGGTGCCACAGAGAAGCTACAAGGTGGATCTCTAGGGTTTCATGTTTACCATCTTTGTTTGAGCTACAGTGATGATGAAATAATGTGGTTACTGATCTATAGAAGGGAATGTATATATCAGTGCTTTAATAACATAATATCATTCCATGTACCATAGGGAATTCCATTAGTTAATTACCATAGGAACGCAATATTGCTTGCGGGAGAAACATTTTTTCATTGTCCACAGGAATTGCTTTTGATTACTTTTTAATTACAATCAGCATTTCTCTCATAGGAAAAGGAAACCTTCTTTCCTTTTTGTGCAGAAAAAAATTTCAAATTTAATATGATGTTATGCTGCCATGCAGTATAAGCCAACAATTTTTTCGTACAAGCATTGTCGCAAAGTTAAAATATTGTCATGTTTCATTTCAATCATCCCAAGGTAGGAAAGTAACCTAGAAAATGTAGAGATTTTTTTTTTTTTTTTTTTTTTTGAAAAATTAGAATTAAGATGTCTTCTAATCATTTTGGGAGTCTTAAGAATCAGAATTGGTTAAAATTAACCAAAGGCAATATATCAGGACTGCTCTAGGATTGATTGTAAGGACCCTGGAGTGGTTGTATAATATAAAAATTGAATTGAGTTTTGGTAGATAATATTTGTTTGTGTAATATTTTTCTTTTAAAGAGATTCTAAGAATACACCTATATCAAAACATACATAGAATAATGACCAACATAATATTTCACAAGCAGCATATATTTTTTACATAATATAATTTTATTATTAATTAATTAAGTTAAATTTCCCTTTTCTTCTAATTTTGGACATTTTTAGCATTCACATTGTGTAATCTCTTTTATTTGTTTGTGGGTGTTGAGATACCGCTCAAATTATATATTTTTTATTTTCAGAAAAGTCAATATTTATAGAGTTTGTATTTTAGAAAATAATCCTTTTTAAGTTTGATTAGATTAGAAAACAATTAATTTAATGCTAAATCATAGGACTCTATAAATATATAGTTTTATAATAGATTTGCAAAGAGAAGAGACATAAAGAAGAAACGGTAAGAAAAGAGTGAAGAGAGATAGAAAAGGTATATTGGGTTTTGGGTAGAGAAGGAACCGGTTTGAAGTGTGTATTCTTGAAAGTTACAATAAATTTGATTTTCTTTTTCCAAGAACATAGGTGATTACATCGAATCATATAATATTTTGTACCCCTTATTTCATTTTATTTTTCATGCTAACTTTGGATGTTGTGACTTTTTCCAACAAGTACTATCATACCTTCTGCATGCTTGGCCTAACAAAGGGTTAATGCATTATTATATTCCTTTTTAAACATTCATATATCTTTCTCTACATGAATTTTACTTTATATTGAAAGATCTTAATACATCATTTGTGATAACTTCTTATTTTTTACTTTATCTAAAAGTTGAAACATGAAGCAAAGTTGTAATATGAAGCCAAAAGCATAGGGTCTACTTGTTAGTTGTTCTCAAAAATATTTTTTTTGCTTTTAAGAACAAAAAAATATGAAAACATATCTAGCAATTGAAAAATCGTAAACGGATTTTTATTTTTTAAATCATAAAATAATATATATTTTTAAGAACATGGTTTAGTTATTTTCATTTATTTTCACTTATTTTTTATGGGCTATTTTAAAAAATAATAGGACAAATACAAAGAATAATTGAAAATAAATGACTATGTATAAAATTAATTTTATAAAAAATATTTAATAACATAAAAAATAAGTTGAAAACATTGCAAGTTCCCAAATTATTTTTATCTATTCTAGATAATATCAAGACTATATTTGGGAATGTTTTCAAAAATAGTTTTTTGATATTTTCTAGTACAATAATAATACTTTTTATTTTATTTTATTTTTTTATTTTTATGTTCTTAGAAAATATCAAGTTTTTTGTTTTCTAGTTGTCAATCATATTTAGAAACATTCAAGAATTGTATTGAGCATGAATTTCATGTTTTAGCTAAGTTATATTGAAGGGATAATAATATATGTGATACAAAATCAATAGTAAAAGTGATATTCAAGTTAGTGTAAAGTAACTAGACTTTCTTGCTTTAATTTTAATTTAGACATATGTACCTAGAGAATGATACAACTCAATAAACATTAACCTTGGGTGCATTCCTTTTGCTTTTTGGTACATATTTCTTCTTTACCGGTCAAAAAATTGAAATGAACATTAGAAAAGAGAAAAAAGGTTTCTTCTTTCTTTCCTTTTTACTCTTTATTTCCACCAAGGACATAACACTAAAGAATAGCTATTGCTTTGTTATTCTTTCCCCTCCTTTTTTTTTTTTTCCTTTTTTCTATTTTATTTTATTTTATTTATTAATATTAGGTGGGATAGTACTTGCCTTGCCCACTCTTAAAAATTAATAAATGGGAAGAGATTAGGATAAAAAAAGAAAAAAAAAAAACTGATTTCAACTACTTGCAGTAGACATGGATTAGCATCGGAATGTAAATTTGTAATTATCTTTATTAAAATAAATTTTAAAACAATACTTAAAAGCAGTCCATAGGAGTGCTGATTTTCTTTTTCTTTCTTGTCTTTTTCTTTATTGAGAATATTACTTCTGCGTTTTTTTTCTTTCTTTATGTCAATAGGATAAGCTTTCCTTCATGCTTGGGAAAAGAATACTGAAAAAGAAAAAGAAAGAAAAGGATTAAGGTGACATCACGATGAGTTTTGCCACATGACATAAGAGAGAATAATAGCTTTTGCTTTGTTATTCCTTTATTTATTTTCTCTTTTCCTTTTACACTTTTTTTTTACTCTATTTTATCATCAATATTAGGGTGGATAGGACTTGCCTTGTCAGCCGTTGGAATTTAATAAATAAGTAGAAGAGAAAAGGATAAAAAGGAAGAATAAAAGGAAAAAAAAAAGGGGGATTTCAAGACACCCAAGATAAGTTTAAAGCCATTTTACATATCATCAACTAATGATATATGTTTAGGAATAAATTTGCAAAGAAAATATATTGAAAATTTAGAATAAGAAAAGAACAAAAAAACCTCAACTACTTGAGTCTGTGGCAAGAGATCCCATCATAATGTAGGCTTGTAATTGTTGCTATTAAATTAAATTTTAAATCCATGGTCAATGCTTAATAAAGAGAAAGAGGTGATTTTTATTTCTTTTTCTTTCTTTCTTGTCTTCTCTTCTTCTTTATTAAGAAAATAACTTTTGCTTTCCCTTTTTTTTTTCTTCTTTTATTTATATCAAGAGGATAAAGCTTTCCCTCATGCTAAAGGAAGGAAATAATAGAAAAAAACAAAAAGAAAAAGATTAAGGTGACAAGATGGGTTTTGCCACATGACACGAGGACATGTGATCAAAAGGATTAAACAAAAATTAATATGAAAATTAGCAATAAGGGTGGCTATTAAAATTAAACACTCTATCACACCTTAGGTTTTGTGATATCAGGATATGTTCCCTTCTTTCTAACCAAATCGATGGCTTATTTGTATTAAAATTTAAGATCAATAAGCTGTTGATGGACACATTTAAAAATGCATTAATATTTCAAAAGCTGTTATGTGACTAGATTTATGGGGTCCATATATAGCACTTTTGTTAGTCATTGTGTTGGAGGCTGAGAAGAAAAAAGGAAGAACTAATGCCAACTTCAATGGAGGCTGAGAAGAACCCGCAGCAGGAGCCTAAAAACTTGTACGAATGGGCCAAGCAAGGCAAGTGGAACGAGGTTGTGGAGAGTTACAAAATCAACCCAAACACTCACAAGGTCAAGATAACGAGATCAGGGGACACAGCATTGCATATAGCCGTTTTGAATGGGGAAGAAAATATAGTTGAAGAACTAGTTAGATTGATTGATGAGGCTGCTGCTAAAAAACCTGAGGAAGGGAATGACTCAGCAGCAAAGGAGCAAGAGTCTACCTCAGAACTGAAGGACCAAGGGTCTGCCTTGGAATCAAAGGAGCAAGCGAAAGGGAATGATTCTGCAGAAACACCTGAAGGCCACCCTCTAAAGATAGCAAACGAGAGAGGGGATACCCCTCTCCATTTAGCAGCATCAATTGGAAATTTTCGCATGTGCCATTGTATTGCTCAAAAGCATAAAGACCTGGTGGGTGCTCGCAACAAATTAGCTGAAACACCCCTCTTCTTGGCCGCTCTCCATGGTAAGAAAGATGCTTTCCTTTGCCTCCATAAAATATGTGGCCCTGATGAAGGCTCTAAGTATTGCCGAAAGAACGATGGTGAAACTATTCTTCATTGTGCCATTGCTGGAGAATACTTCGGTAAGTATCTAAGTTTCATTCCATATTAGAAGTTATATGAGTGGAATGCACATACACACGTAAATAGTAACAGTCTATATTAATTATGAGATAGATTTTGTTGTACCACGTGACTCATATTGAGTAAAAGACATATATGGAGAAGAAGGGGCAAATGCCTGAGTGGAACGAAGGAATTTGCTATTCAAACTTGTATTTTTATTGTTAAGGACGAACAATAGGTTCGGGTGCCTCGTGGTACAGTTTAGGGATAGTTTTAGAATTTTTCAATACTTAAGGATTAGTATAAATACCCTATCTTATAACCCTAATTTTTGATATAGTGAAAGTCTTTAATCCTGTTTCGTGAATGTAGGCATTTTGCTAAACGACATGTATTTTATTTTATTTTCTCTAATTTTTTCAATAGGAATTGCTGCAGGAATTACAACAAATTTATTATTGTCTCTTACGATGAAATCATTGCTTGACAGATTTGGCATATCAAATAATTGATAAATATGGTACACTTGTCGATTCTGTCAACGAGGAAGGACTCACTCCCCTCCATCTCCTCGCCAGTAAGCCTGCTGTATTCAGAAGTGGTTCTCACCTTGGTTTCTTCCACAATATTATTTATCATTGTGAGACTCCTTGACCAAAACTGTCACAAAAAAAATTTCCTATTTATTTATCTATTGTGGGGGTCAATTTTCATGCGCAAGAGCCAAATCAGTAGGGGGTTTCAATGCCAGGTTTTTTCAAGTATCCGGTTCGATAGATTTGGGATAAGGGTGCCTTGTCCTAAACCTATCTTGTTGTCATCCCTACGTATAGGTGGTTTGAATCTAGCCCATATACAATCAGTCTATGCATGATCAATTTGTTTGAAGTCAGTCTATTTATTATGTCTTCACTTTATTAAGATGGTAGGTAAAATTGTTATGTATTTTGCAAGGTATCCATGTCAAAAAGCTAGGGAAAGAGGAATTGCCCCCTCTGGGCAATGCGACTTCTAATGACAAAAGGGTGGATGGGAAGTGTCCGATGAATTACCAGCCATGTATGAACTTCCGTAATGTGCTGATTGGAACATGGAACGTGCTTACACAATCAGGTGGGTGAGGGATCGAAATCATTTCATTGCGCTCACATGTAGTATGATATACACATCGTGTGATATTTTATATTTTTACATAGGATTTTGAAGATTTTCAACATATAATCTATATTGAGTTGTGAAATCATTTAATTAGGTATTAGAAGAGATATGAGATATGCTTTCCATTCTTATAGAAACCAACCAAAGACTAAAACGAGAAAGGGAGATTTTATATAATAATGGACTGCTGATTCTTCATTTTTCTAATTCCAAATACAGATAATCTATTTTCATTACTGCTTTCATGAACCAAACAAGGTCTTACAAGGGTGCATGGAATGGGATATTGCCCTTATATGTATTAACCACAAAAACATAAATAATGATAATTTAACTTTACCTGCTGCGCGGCTTCTTGCGAGCATTACTTCGAATAGAAGGGTTAAGCCAGAACTGAGGATAGAATGGACTTACACTGATGAATGAGCAACAAAATTGTTGGAGCGGCATATCTGGCCTTACCTTTTCATGTCTTTATTACATTAAGGGACGTTGTTTACCAAATGTATAAAAATGTGCAGGCAAGAAAGTGAATTCAGAAGGAGGACAAACAACTTCCCAAAATCAAGGTGAGTGTGGTATCTAGTTCTGGGTTAAGTTTTAAAGGAAGATCAGGAAACTAATTTTTATATATTCATTTAAAGGTTTGTCCAAAAGTAACTTGCTCTTTAATTAATGTATTACCTTAAAAAGGTAACCTCAAAACCTGTTTGGACTTCAGGTAATAACAAAGATTAATGCATTTTTCTTTTAAACAATCTAGCCCATATATGCTTTTTCAGCCTTATATGTTCAATGCAAAAAAAAAAAAGAAAGGCAGATTTCATTACGAAGGGTGTTAATAATTTTTTACAGATATATCTGATGAGAATCTCAAGGAGCAAACGAGTAACTGCCTCAAGGGTCTTTGGAGCATAATCAGTAAAATTGCAGGTGGGTGAAATGAAATGTCTTCTTTAAATCCCCCCTCGCCCGCAATTACTTGGAATCAAAAGTGATGTTAGGACATGAATGGTGGTAGAGTAGCTAGCTTAGTTACCTTGATCAATATGTTACATGTCTTTGATTATGTTCATGAATGCTGTGACCAACTCAACTTTTATTGTTTCAGCAACTTGTACAAAAAATTCACGAAAATCAGACCTGGAGGACCCTGCGGAAGGACATGCCAGTGGTTGCCGAAGTCAAGGTCAGTGTTACCTAGAGTACACTTTTAAGAACTTAAAGGAAAAGCAATTCAGTCTTTCCAATGGCTTGGTATGTCTTTGCACTAACTCATCAT
Source organism: Vitis riparia (assembly GCF_004353265.1). NCBI lineage: Eukaryota > Viridiplantae > Streptophyta > Magnoliopsida > Vitales > Vitaceae > Vitis > Vitis riparia. The sequence goes on from NC_048437.1 coordinate 29,345,018, forward strand.
ATGCAAGTTTTGATTTTGAGCATGCTGTGACCAACACAACTTTTATTGTTTCAGCAACTTGTAGAAAAAATTCACAAAACTCTGACAATCAAGTGAAGCCTAATAAGCATGCCCTGGAGAACCCTGAGGAGGGAAATGCTAGTGCTTCCCCAAATCAAGGTCAGTGTTACCTAGAATGTACTTTTAAGAACTTGAAAGGAAAGCAGTTGAGTCTTTCCAATCGCTTGCTATGTCTTTGCTCTAACTCATCATATGCAAGTTTTGAGTTTGAACTATAATTAAATCGTTAGAGTAGGTCAACTTTCTGTATCTCATTTTTTTTTTTTTTAATTACACTTAATGAACATGTTCCAGCAGGTTTTCACTTGCAAAATCATTTCCTAGTAGATAACCAATTGGATTTCCAAACCAATGAATCAACTCCTGAGTTTGTATTTCAGTTGATCACCCCAAGACATGTTTGTTCTTACAAGAGACCTATACATTTTTGTTCTTAATAGGTAAAAAATTAGAAGAGCACTTTGATTTTAGACAATTGGTTTCTAGAACTTTAATAAAAAGGGGAATGGGGTCATTAATTAATAAGAATGGAGGTGAACTACAATACCGCATAGAAGAAAAATCATAATAGTAACACGGGTAAGTTTTGATTTCTATGAGAATGACTTTTTAATGCTTATTCTATTTCTAAATGTAATCCAAACTCAATAACGAATGGAAATGGATCTAATTTTCCTTTCTCATTGTATTTCAAACATGTCCTAATGAAAATGTTCCAACAGGGCTTACAGACAAATGGTTTCCTCCTAATAATCCAAATAGATTAATTTAATCCATAGATGTTTGTTCTTAATTAAAAGGGCCTTTATATTTTTTTTTTGGTGCCTAATAATTGTTCACTAATTATTGCAAGAAATTTATTACAGCATTGATCCACAAATAAAGTAGTGCCCTCACGACAAACCATTTTCATACATATAGGTAACGAAGCTGCTGAAGAAGACCAACTGTGTCCACCAAATTATTATACTTGTTTCAAGTTTGTCAAATTTATATACAGGGCAATGATGGTGGTCCTTGGAATAGGTACAACATCCTGCTTATCCTTCCAATGTTCTACCCATTTGTCAACATTCAAAATAATAGAGGCATAAAGTACGTTCCTGCTTGTTTTTGTGGTTGTTAGGGGCAAGAGATGTACAGAAGATACGAGTAATGAAAGAGAAGCACACATGGTCTGCTCAGATCATGAAGGAGCTACTTCACTGTGCTTCCCCTTATGAGTATGATTACTCAGCAGGAAGTCAGCCTGAGCTCCAAAACAAGACAAACAAGGAAGATCTAACCGCAGCACTAATTGAAGAAAATGAACAAAAGGGCCAAAAGGATCAGAAGATAGATGGTGGTTGTCCCTCCCCTTCTCTTTCCTAAGTAAAATACATGGTTGAAATTTTTCATATTTTTGACATGGCCAGTAGATTAAGCCTACAAGACTTGTTTTGGCTGAGAAAAAATTGGATTGTGCACTTGGCAGGGAAGAGACTTACTTTCAATATGAAGGACAAAGGGTATGTTTTTGATGTGGACTTCAGCAAGGGAGAGGTAACTCTAGGACCAGTTGAAGGAAATAAACAGAAGGACAAAAAGGAGACACCAATATTAATTGCAGCAAAGAACGGTATCACGGAAATGGTGATGGAAATCCTTGACTGTTCTCCAGTGGCCATCCATGACAAGACTTCTGCGAACAAGAATATAGTGATGGTGGCAGTGGAGAATAGACAACCAAACGTGTATGAACTCTTACTGGAGAAGAGAATTCTGATAGAGACTTTGTTCAATGCAGTTGATGATGAAGGGAATAGCGCATTGCATCTGGTTGCAATGGCCACTCATCATCAACCTTGGCTTATTCCTGGTGCGGCCTTACAAATGCAATGGGAAATCAAGTGGTACAAGGTATATACACACCGCATTTACTTTCTAACTTAAGAATTAGTTTGGTACTGATTCTGGAAACGTTTCTAACCTTTCTAGAACTTTAATTTTTTTTTAATCAAAAGTGTTGTTTTCAAATGCTAGAAAGAATATAAACGCTTTCTAAAATCACTACTAAACAAGCTCTAATTCATATTGCTTTGCATCCATTGCAATGCTACAATCACTATAAACTAATGATCAAGCTTGGGTTGTGTTTTATGGCAGTATGTGGAAGATTCCATGCCAATGCATTTCTCTATGCGCTACAACAAGGCTAATAAGACAGCAAGGCAGATCTTCACAGAGAAGCACGAAGAGCTAGTAAAAAATGGTAGTGCATGGCTCAACACTACCTCCAACTCATGCTCCGTTGTGGCAGCACTCATAGCCACAGTTGCCTTCGCCACATCAGCCACTGTTCCAGGAGGCATCAACGAAGGAAATGGCACACCCACTCTGGAACGCAAGCCGGCGTTTAATGTATTTTCCATTTCATCACTCATTGCTCTATGCTTCTCAGTAAATTCCCTGGTCATGTTTCTGGCCGTTCTCACCTCAAGGCACCAAGAAAGGGACTTCGGCCGTAATTTGCCTAACAAGATGTTGTTTGGTTTGTCGTCTCTCTTTATATCTATTGGAGCAATGCTTGTCTCCTTCTGTGCAGGGCATTTCTTTCTCCTCAAAGACGAACTGAAATATGCTGCATTCCCAATATATGCTGTGACATGCCTGCCAGTGGCTTTTTTCGCTGTGATGCAATTCCCGTTGTACCTTGATCTCACGTGGGCTACTTTTAGGAAGGTGCCAAAACGTAGCAGCACTGCAGTTTCATAGGGTTTCATGTGTTCAATAGATCCTTCTTTGTGTTCAACTGTAATGGTAGTGAAGTAAGTTTGAAATGATCCTTTTTTTTCAGACTTCTGTTGGCCGGGTTTGGTTGCTTCTTTGTGTTTTCATTTGGTTGTGCTTTTGTGTGGCTTTAATTAAACTGTTCAAACATGCAATATTCTTCTGATTTTATTTTCAACACTCTATTCCCTTCGTCTCCAACGTTCAATATTCCGTTCTATGTTTTCATGTTTACAATTTGGGTATTGTCATGATTATTTTTTTTCTATTTGAATTTGCATGATGACCATCTTTCTGTATTGTCAAGATTAATCATCCTTTTTCATTTTTGTCATAAGCCAAATAGCAAATCGTGAATCCCGCATTTTCGCTCGATGCGCTTTCACTCAATGATGAACTTGCTTTTTATTTGAAAATGATTTATTTTTTTTAGAAAATGACTTGGAGTCGCTATTTTGTTGACCTCGCATTTCTACTCATGCGCTTCCATTTGATGACGAACTCACTTTTTATTTGAAAATGATTTATATTTTAGAAAATGATTTAGAGTTGTCACTTATTTTTGTTTTATTTTTAAAATGAAAATAAAGTAAGAAAGAAAACCTAAGTGTGACTCCTTATTTTGAAAAAGTGGTATGCGAAAAACCAAATCTAAGCTTGGGGGTTAAGTTACTTATTGGAAAGGTATGGTAAAGATCGTAACACTCTTCTAAGTCCCTAAAAATAGGTCTCTGCTAATTAAGTTAAAGCAAGTGTGATAATTAATTGATTAAACTTGGATACCAAAAGAACATCAATTTAAAAATAATTGAAAGAATAAGAGAGACAAAAAATGTACCTGAGTAATGAGTTGATTACTTTATGAAAAACAAATGTTAATAAACGAATACCAAATAATCACATGTATCACAAAGCAAATCAAAGTCAATCAATTTTCAATCATAGATGTTGGATCCCACCTATTCTTAATTTATTTTTTGCATGAATCATTGCATAAATTCCAGCATTTGGAATTATGAAATTTATTCGCACTTATTTTAAAACATTTAAAAATTAAGGAGAATGTGAAAGATGCTTGCCGAGGAGGAAATGGCAGCGAATTTCATAATTTTGATGAACCCAAACACTAACGAGGGATGAGAAATTGTGAATTAAACTATTTGAAAACTGGATTTTTTCAAAAATCAATTTTGTAAGAACATGGGCTTTGAAAGTGAGTACGAGAGGGTCGCCATGCATGGCTACGTAGAAGTGGGGCCCAAGGACTTAAATGAACGCAGATTTTTCAACACAGATTCCATCATTTGCCAGATTATCAGCAGCCTAGAGTGCAAGGCCCACCACTTTCGAGAAGGCTGTGATAGTCACATCCCTTGGGCGTAAGGAGTTTAAGTACACCAACCCTTTCTTGTAAAGTAGCACCAGATTATTCATTTGTCTTCCTCATCTGGTGCCTTGTCCTCATAGCTTTCAGCCTGTTTCTGGAGGAAGTCAACCCTGTTTTGGAGGTCTTCACGAGCCTTTTTCCAACTGTGCATCCTCCACTTTGATGTGTTTCTGGTCAAATCCATCAAGATTCTTTGCAGTGTCAGCTACTGCTTCGTGATACTTTTCGTCCCACTTTTTCCCTCTTTCTTTCCCCAAACGAGAAGTCAACGTGTCTGTAAAAAAAAACTCATATACGAATTTATAACCCACATGCCACTCCCCAGAAGGATTCTTACACGAAGAATTTGCAACCAGAGTTGCTCCTGATACTCCACGAAGACAATCGTCTGAATCAGCCTTCACCACAGTTGAGGTATCAATATCTTCACCGCCAGTGCGATCAGGAACATCAAGGATCTTCGGTTTCCCGTCTGAGGTAACTTGTAACCCAGCGGCAGCTGGGTCTACACCAGAATATCGATGATAACCCCACGACCATCGCACTTAGGATGCACCTGCATGAATCGATCAGCAGCAATCTCCTTCTTAGGCATCAGAGAAGCCAAAAACGTAGACTCACTCAGCTTGAAAGCACGAAGAGCACCATTGTCATCGGTAGAAGAAGACGTTGTATTGATAGAAGAACAAGGCATTGCTCTCATTGGGGTGGCATGAAACGGAGATGACAATATCGGTGTGACCTTCTAGTTTCTGAAATGGATTCTTCCCTTGCAGGTCCCACGCATAAACGCAGTTATCCTCTAATCCATTAACAATGTATTGCCCATAAGTCACACTAAATGCGGATGCTATGCAATATACTTTGTTTAAATGACCTGTATAAATTTTCAAGGACTTCCTAGCCGAGTAGTTCCAAAGCTTCAGAGTATCATCTAGAGTAGCAACGAGAATGCTCTTGCCGTCGAGAGAGAACCTGGCGAAGGAAATGGTGGGACCATTGTCCTCGACGAGCGTCTTTAAGAGAGCGCCGGTGTCGAAGGCCCAGACCTTGCAGGAGCAGTCGTGACTGCCGGAGACAATGAGAGATTTGTCATGGTTGAAATGGACGGAAGTGACTCTTCAAATTGATAAATTGTAGTTTTTTCATTTATTCTTTCATTCGTTCATGTACAGAGTATATATAGAGGGTAATCACCATTCTAAGAATGGGAAAGAATGATACAAGGAAAAAATGATATAAGGAAATAACAACTAATATCCTAATATCTCAACTTTCCTAATATCTCAATATTCCTAATATCTTAATATTCATAATATCTCAACTTTCCTAATATCTAAACATTCCTAATATCTCGACACTAAATGAAATAAGGAAATAATAATATAAGGAAAGCATTCCTAATATCTCAACACTCCCCCTCAAGTTGGTGCATAGATGTCACACATGCCCAACTTGTTTAAAAATTTTGAGAACACTTGACTTAAGACAACTTTGGTAAGGATATCGGCCAATTGATCTTCTGATCGAATCTTAGGCAATTCCACAATCTTATCATCCAACTTTTCCTTAATGAAGAATCTATCCACCTCGACATGCTTTGTACGATCATGTTGTACTGGATTATGAGCAATATCACATGCGGCTTTATTGTCACAAAATAATCGGATTGGTTGCCTAGATAGGTAACCTAAATCCTGTAAGAGGAGTCTTAGCCATAATGCCTCACAAAGTCCTAGAGCCATACCTCTAAATTCCGCTTCTGCACTTGAACGAGTGACGACATTCTGTTTCTTACTTTTCCATGTCACAAGATTACCACCTACAAAGGTAAAGTAACCAGATGTAGATCGCCTATCATCCACTGCACCGGCCCAATCAGCATCAGTATATACTTCTATACTCTGATGATCAACATTTTTAGCGAACAAAATTCCCTTCCCAGGAGCATTCTTCAAATACCTCAAAATACGCATGACTGCATTCATATGTTGCTCTCCAGGATTATGCATGTATTGACTCACTACACTCAATGCATAAGCAAGATCTGGTCTTGTATGAGCTAAGTACATTAATCTCCCCACAAGTCTCTGGTATCTTCCCTTATCGGTTGATACTTGATTAGGCTCAACACACAATTTCAGACCTTCTTTTATTGGTGTATTAACAGGTTGACATCCCGACATTCCAGTCTCCTGTAAAAGATCTAAGGCATACTTTCTTTGAGACAGAAAAATTCCTTCACTTGATCGAAAAACTTCAATCCCAAGAAAGTATTTCAGAGGACCTAGATCTTTCATTTCGAATTCTCTAGATAGATAATTTTGTAGAGCTTTTCTTTCTTCAGGATCATTTCCTGTAACTACCATGTCATCCACATATACGATGAGTGTCGTAATCTTACCATGTTGCTTTTTTAGGAACAAAGTGTGATCTGAATTACTTTGACGATAGCCAAAAGCTCTCATTGACTTTGTGAACCTTCCAAACCATGCTCTCGGGGATTGCTTCAACCCATACAATGACTTCTTCAATTTGCACACCTTTTGACATTGCTTTTTTGACACCATGCATCCTGGTGGAAGATCCATATATACTTCTGCAATGATTTCATCTCTTCATTCATGGCTGCTTTCCACCTTGGATCAGCTAAGGCTTCCTGCACACTGTTAGGAATAGCTACAGTAGATAATTGATTTACAAATGACTTATTTGATTCAGACAAATGATGGGTAGACACATAGTTGCTCATGGGATATTTGACTTTAGTAGACAATTTAGGTTCATATGTGGGTTTAGGAATACCTCTATTATGACGATGTGGTAACCGTTTCATGAATGGATCAAGTTCCAAATTAAGAACACCCTCAACAGACGACGATTGGTTTGGTATTTCAGTGAAGACATCTTCGGACCCAAATTGTTGACCACTCATATCTAACTCACCCACTTCTTGGTTCACTAGTTCAGATTGTCCAGATTCATTTTCCTCAGAGATATGATAATCATAATCGAGAGTCTGAATTTCCTTATGGTACTCCCCCTGAAGTTTAGACTCATATGAAAAATACATTGAATCTTCATGAAACACCACATCCATTGTAATATACATTTGTCGAGTTGGAGGATGGTAACATCGATATCCCTTTTTGTGCAATGCATATCCAACAAACACACATTGCAATGCATGGGAAGTTAACTTGGTGCGTTGGTGCTTGTGTAGATGCACAAATTCCACGCAACCAAAAACATGAGGAGGTAGATTTGGGACGGTTGGGGCAACTACGGCATTAGTAAGAGCTTGGAGAGGTGTTTGAAAGTTAATTGAGGTAGAAAGTACCCGATTGATCAAGTATGCGGCAGATGTGATTGCTTCTCCCCAATAAGATATCGGTGTTTTTGCTGCTATCAAGGAAGCACGAACAACCTCTAACAAGTGTCGATTTTTTCATTCAGCGACTCCATTTTGCTGGGGTGTATTGGAACAAGTAGTCTGATGAATGATGTCATGTCCTTCCAAATACTTTTGAAGATCATCTATGCACCAACTTGAGGGGGAGTGTTGAGATATTAGGAATGTTTAGATATTAGGAAAGTTGAGATATTATGAATATTGAGATATTAGGAATATTGAGATATTAGAATATTGAGATATTCATAATATCTCAACTTTCCTAATATCTAAACATTCCTAATATCTCAACACTAAATGATATAAGGAAAGAATGATATAAGGAAAGCATTCCTAATATCTCAACACTCCCCCTCAAGTTGGTGCATAGATGTCACACATGCCCAACTTGTTTAAAAATTTTGAGAACACTTGACTTGAAACAGCTTTGGTCAGGATATCGGCCAATTGATCTTCTGATCGAATCTTAGGCAATTCCACAATCTTATCATCCAACTTTTCCTTAATGAAGAATCTATCCACCTCGACATGCTTTGTACGATCATGTTGTACTGGATTATGAGCAATATCACATGCGGCTTTATTGTCACAAAACAATCAGATTGGTTGCCTAGATAGGTAACCTAAATCCTGTAAGAGGAGTCTTAGCCATAATGCCTCACAAAGTCCTAGAGCCATACCTCTAAATTCCGCTTCTGCACTTGAACGAGCGACGACATTCTGTTTCTTACTTTTCCATGTCACAAGATTACCACCTACAAAGGTAAAGTAACTAGATGTAGATCGCCTATCATCCACTGCACCGGCCCAATCAGCATCAGTATATACTTCTATACTCTGATGATCAACATTTTTAGCGAACAAAATTCCCTTCCCAGGAGCATTCTTCAAATACCTCAAAATACGCATGACTGCATTCATATGTTGCTCTCCAGGATTATGCATGTATTGACTCACTATACTCAATGCATAAGCAAGATCTGGTCTTGTATGAGCTAAGTACATTAATCTCCCCACAAGTCTCTGGTATCTTCCCTTATCGGTTGATACTTGATTAGGCTCAACACACAATTTCAGACCTTCTTCTATTGGTGTATTAACAGGTTGACATCCCGACATTCCAGTCTCCTGTAAAAGATCTAAGGCATACTTTCTTTGAGACAGAAAAATTCCTTCACTTGATCGAAAAACTTCAATCCCAAGAAAGTATTTCAGAGGACCTAGATCTTTCATTTTGAATTCTCTAGATAGATAATTTTGCAAAGCTTTTCTTTTTTCAGGATCATTTCCTGTAACTACCATGTCATCCACATATACGATGAGTGTCATAATCTTACCATGTTGTTTTTTTAGGAATAAAGTGTGATCTGAATTACTTTGACGATAGCCAAAAGCTCTCATTGACTTTGTGAACCTTCCAAACCATGCTCTCGGGGATTGCTTCAACCCATACAATGACTTCTTCAATTTGCACACCTTCTGACATTGCTTTTCTGACACCATGCATCCTGGTGGAAGATCCATATATACTTCTTCAGATAACTCGCCATGCAGAAAGGCATTTTTCACATCGAATTGTTGTAATGGCCAATCTAGGTTTGCAGCTAAAGACAGTAATACTCGAACTGTGTTGATCTTAGCTACAGGTGCAAATGTCTCTATGTAGTTAATTCCATAAGTTTGAGTGTACCCTTTTGCTACCAGTCTTGCTTTAAATCGTTCAATACTACCATCTGCCTTATGCTTCATAGTATAGATCCAACGACACCCAACTGGCTTCTTTCCCGGTGGACATTCTACGAGTTCCCATGTTTCATTCTTCTACAAACAAACTAGGAAACAATTTTTTTAAATAACCAAAGGAAGCATGTCCCAAACGTCAATGCCACAACCAAATTTCAGACTTTTTCTTCTCCCCCTCAGATCCATTTACTATCAAGGCTTGTTGCAACTTATTTGAATCCTTTGACTGCAAGTCCAAGTAATAGAGTTTTCCCCGCTTAATACCACAACCAATCGTCTGTCTTGTTTGGATGTCCTTAATCACACAAAATTCAGGCCAAAAAATGACAATACAAGATAAGGCTGCAGTGATTTGAGAAACTGACAAAAGATTGTAATCTAAAGATGGAACAACTAAAACAGAATCCAAATTCAAAGTATCAGTAAAAGTTAAGGATCCTTCCCCAATGATTGGGGTTGTGTTACCATTGGCTGTGGAAATAATTTTTTGTGAGGAAGGTCTAAGGGGTGAAACCTGTCTAGAATCAAAAGTCATATGATCTGTAGCACCAGAATCAATTATCCATGCACTATTAATAACAGGTGTAAAAGTATTTAAAAACTTACATCTTCAAATTGATAAATTGTAGTTTTTTCATTCATTCTTTCATTCGTTCATGTACAGAGTATATATAGAGGGTAATCACCATTCTAAGAATGGAAAAAAATGATACAAGGAAAGAATGATATAAGGAAATAACAACTAATATCCTAATATCTCAACTTTTCTAATATCTCAATATTCCTAATATCTCAATATTCCTAGTATCTCAATATTCCTAATATCTCAATATTCATAATATCTAAACATTCCTAATATCTCGACACTAAATGAAATAAGGAAATAATGATATAAGGAAAGCATTCCTAATATCTCAACAGTGACAGGCGTGGAATGGGCGGGTGTGGAGGGTGGCGGCTAGTCTTGGGCATGAGTGAATGAAGCTGTAGGTGGGAGTGTGGTATCGGGTTTGGTGGATACGAGTGAACATGTAGGATGGAGAGATGAAGATGGCCATGCGCATAAGACTCCGTGTATGTGGGAAGACAAAAAAAACAAATGGGTGGTGAATGAATGGTAGAACGGGTAATGGAAGGTGGTGAGGGAAGTGGGCTTAATGGGTATTAAGAGATGGGAGATATGGGTACGGTAGTGGAACCATCTGCTGGTAGTGGGTATGAATGGTGGTTTAGGCTAATGGAGGTGAGTATGGTATGGGTATGGTGGTTATGATGGAGGGTGGTGAGTGGTGGAAAGTTTTACAAAGGCTTTCAGATAGCCATGCAAAGGGCATGAGGTGGAAAAAAAAAAAAAAACCTCCACTGAGAGAAAATAGAAAGGGTCCAGATCGCGAAGGTGAGCTTCCGGGAGTCACAGTTTTTGTATTTCACACTTCCAATGCTTGATTTAGTAAGCACAATCCCTTACCTTGGCTTGCAAAGCAAACAGAACCTGAAGTACCATATCCAAAAGGAGTTTTACAGCCCAATGTCTCACCAAATGGGCCATTTACATATCCAGCTTTAGGAACTCTCGGTGCTTCCTTAAGAACTTCACAAAAGAAATGTATTTCTCATCACCTTCCAGAACAGACACTAAAGTTTTCTGTTGCACCCGGGGTTTGTATCTGCACTTCCTCCTTCGATAAAATATCATTAGCTCGATTCTCAACAACTTTTTCACTGTCCTGACTTTCTGAAGACAAGATCTGACTCTCAACTAATTCTCCAGATGGTGCAGGCTTTCCACCGTCTTCTAATCCATCTGTATTCATGTTTTCCTGGGAAGAAGGAACATCTGTTTGTCCATTAGAGCTGGTGACACTGCTATTTTTTTCAGGGGTGGGATCCACCTTCTCCTCTTCAACTGGTTCTACAATAATAAGTGTTTCTATTTGGACTTCAACTTTTGCTTGGCTTGTATTTGGTGAAGGGTTATTGGAACCCAACAGGTTCTCTCATCTGAACATTTTAATGATATCTGCCTCACCACTTCAATAGATGTAAAATGCATGGGCTCTTCTCAGCATTCCAAACTTCAGATTCAGTCACCAAGCCATGTTCAAAAGCTCCATAAGATCCCTTGTGCAGAAGATTCCTTGTCTCAGGAAATTAGGCAAAGTAGCAATTAACAACTAGTAGTTTAGTTTGTTGCAACAACATTAGTTATTTTCAGTTTCTTTGTTAAAACTTTGTTATTCTCTATTTTCCTAATCCCTGCTATATATAGCAGAGGTGTTGTATTGTCAAAATAATAAAAATCCTCTCTCTCTCTCTCTCTCTCTCTCTCTCTTCTTCTTCTTCCTATCTTGGTATCAGAGCTACAGTGCTCACGCATCAATGGCCGTTGTGAATCAGACTACTGGAGAGGTGTTACATTCGAATCCTTCAGCTGAAGCTAGAAGAGGCAATCCGACGACCACGAACAAATCTTTGAGAATGGTAATAAGCCCTTTGAGTCAGCTTATTATGATGCGTCTGGAGGATGATAATTTCTTGATGTGGAAGTATCAAATTGAAAATGTTGTACGTGGTTATGGTCTTGAAGGTTTCTTGTTTGGAACAGAGCAAGTTCCACCAAAGATGGTCACTTATGAAACAGGGATTTTGGTTCCAAATCCCAAGTTTAAAGATTACCAACGCCAAGATCAGCTGTTGATTTCTTGGCTTCTATCTTCAATCGGAAGTGCGTTCTTGCCTCAGGTTGTTGGGTGTTCTTCAGCTTTTGAGGTATGGAATACAATTTCCCAGAATTTCAATTCTCAATCTTCTGCAAAGGTTATGTTCTACAAAAGTCAAATGCAGATGTTAAAAAAGGATGATCTGACTATGAGAGATTATCTTACCAAAATGAAGAATTATTGTGATCTTCTTGCTACTGCTGGTCACAAAATTTCAGACACAGATCATATACTTGCTATAATGCAAGGTCTTGGAGATGAATATGAGTCTGTCATTGCTGTTATCTCCTCGAAAAAGTCTTCTCCTTCTTTTCAATATGTCACCTCGACTTTGATTGCTCATGAAGGAAGAATTGCACACAAAATCTCCTCTAATGGTCTTTCTATGAATTACACCTCTCAGTATTCTAATAGAGGTTCTTCTTCTTCTTGGAATTCTAATGACTACCTTTCTAGTGGTTTTCATAATAGGAATCAATCTGGAGGAAATTAGATGACTAGAGGGTATTTTGTTCCTAACAGAGGAAGAGGTCGTGGCAGAGCTCAAGGAGGAATCAAGCCTCAGTGTCAACTATGCAATAAATTTGGTCATAATGTTCATCGTTGCTTCTATAGGTATGATCCAAATTTCCATGGGAATATGCCTGCTAATGGACCTATCCCTGGTGTTTTAGGAAGTGGTGCAAGGAATGGAGCATCTGGTTCAATTTCTAGTGCTAGAAATGTCAATCTCACTGAGTATGATGCTCAAGAAGATCAAGATTACTCAGAAATGGAAGCAATGGTTGCCACTCCTGAAGATCTTCAAAATTGTTGTTGGTTCCCAGATTCAGGAGCCACAAACCATGTTACTCATGATCTTGGCAACCTCAATTCTGGTGCTGAGTATAATGGTAACTCAAAAATCCACATGGGAAATGGGACTCAACTTAAAATTTCACACATTGGTTTATCTGTTTTTCCTTCTTCTTCTAGTCCAAATAAAGTTCTTTTCCTTAAAAATATTCTTAGAGTTCCTGCAATTAAGAAAAATCTATTAAGTGTTTCTCAATTTGCTAGAGATAATAATGTTTATTTTTAGTTTCATCCAAAGGTTTGTTTTGTTAAAGACAGATCTAATCACTCTTTACTCTTGCAAGGCAATCTGCATAAAGGACTCTATCAGTTCAACCTGTCAAAGAAACTCTTTGGAAAAGCATTTGGTCTTTCTTTATCAAATGGTAAAAATGAACTTACATGTTATACTGCTTCTCTTATGCATAATGACAATTCTGATTTTCCTGAAACAACCAATTCTAGTTTTCATGTTTTTGATTTGTGGCATAAAAGGCTTGGTCATTCGGCCTCAAATTGTAACACAGATTCTCAATGATAATAAAATTCCATTTTCTACCAAATTTGGTTCTTCAATTTGTTCAGCTTGTCAGCTCGGGAAAAATCATAATTTGTCTTTTCTAATTTCTCAAACTGTGTATACTAAGCCTCTTCAGTTAGTTGTATCAGATTTATGGGGGCCAGCTCCAATTAATTCTTCTTATGGGTTCACATATCATGTTTCTTTTGCTGATGCATACTCTAGATACACTTGGGTTTATTTCTTGAAAACTAAGTCACAAACCAGAGAAGCCTTTTTAATGTTTAAAGCTCAAGCTGAACTCCAATTTGGTTGTAAACTCAAAACCTTTCAAACAGATTGGGGTGGTGAATTTAGAAGTTTGAAAACCTATTTTGAACAAAATGGTATAATACATAGGCTTTCATGTCCTCATACTTCAAAACAGAATGGCATTATTGAAAGAAAGCATAGACATATAGTGGAGTTAGGTTTGACTCTTCTTGCTCAAACTTCTCTTCCACTTAAATATTGGCCTGATGCTTTTTCCACAGCTGTTTTTCTTATCAACAGGTTGCCTATTGAGGTCTTAAAGCAAAAGTGTCCCTATGAGTTTTTGTTTAATTCTAAACCCAATTATTCTCAGCTTAAGGTGTTTGGCTGCCTTTGTTTTCCTTACCTAAGACCTTACAATAAACATAAACTAGATTTTAGGTCCTCACCTTATACTTTCCTTGGTTACAGTTCTAAACACAAAGGGTATAAATGCTTAAATCAGCAAGGAAGAATGTTTATTTCTAGAAGTGTGTTATCTTTGATGAAACTAAGTTTCCTTTTGCAGATAAACTTCAAAAACCTGTTCAAACTATTTTACATTCAACAGTTGGTCTTCCTTGCATTCCTTTAGTTAAAAACCTAGAGCCAATAAGTGTCAGTCCTTCACTGTCACTTCCCACATCTTCAGCTCAGTCAAGTCATCAACTTGATGAGAATCTTGGTTCAGACATTAGGTCTGTTCAACAGGATTTATCAAACACTGATTCTTTTTCAACTGGGCCAATTCTAAATGAGTCAGCTTCCATATTTTCTTTTTCTAATCTATATGCTCTTCCTGGTATAATTCCTTTATCAACAAATTCAGATGAACCAAATGAATCTATCAATACAAGACCAGTCACTTTACCACAACAGCCACATCATATAGTTACAAGGTCAAAGAATGGTATTTTTAAACCAAAGGTCTATATTGTTGATCTTAATGTTGAACAACTTAATACTTTCTAGGAAGCAATCTCTCATCCCAAATGGAAAGAAGCAATGGACGAATAATTTAGAGCTTTGATGAAGAACAAGACTTGGTCTTTGGTTTCTCTTCCAACTAACAGAACTTCTGTTGGGTGTAGATGGGTTTTTAAACTCAAAAGGAATCCTGATGGTTCTGTCTCTAGGTACAAAGCTCATCTAGTAGCAAAGGGCTACTCTCAAGTTCCTGGTTTTGATTTTTCTAAAACCTTCAGCCCAGTTGTGAAGCCTACTACAATTAGAGTTGTTCTTGCTATTACTGTTTCTCAAAGCTGGTCTATAAGGCAGTTGGATGTCAATAATGCCTTTTTAAATGGTGAATTGTAAGAGGAAGTTTACATGGACCAACCTCCAGGTTTTGATGGTAGAACCAATCAAGAACAAAAGCTAGTTTGCAAACTACATAAGGCCTTGTATGGCTTAAAGCAAGCACCTCGGGCCTGGTTTGACAAACTCAAGATTTCTCTTCAACACTTTGGTTTTTCTTCTACTAAGTCAGATCAGTCCCTATTTGTAAGGTTTACCAACTGTTCTTCTCTCTTTGTTCTTGTTTATGTTGATGACATTGTGGTGACAGGAAGTAGTAGTCAAGAGATTCACGAGCTTATCTCAAGGTTAAGTGGTTTGTTTTCCCTTAAAGATCTTGGTGAGCTTAGCTATTTTTTGGGAATTGAGGTAAAGAAAACTATAGATGGTGGACTTCATCTTTCTAAAAAAAAAATACATTCAGGATTTGCTCAAGAAGACTAAAATGGATGGAGCTAAGCCACTTCCCACTTCTATGCTTTCTGGTCTAAAACTTTTAGCTGGAACGGGTGATCCAATTGATAATGTTTTTGAGTACAGAAGTGTTGTTGGAGCTTTGCAATACACAACCATCACTAGACCCGAGATTGCTTTTAGTGTCAACAAAGTTTTCCAATTTATGCAGAAGCCTTTAGATACTCATTGGAAGGCTGTTAAACGAATTTTAAGGTATCTTAATGGCACTACAGATCTTGGTATTGTGTTGAAGCCATTAGAAACTATGAATTTAGTGGGGTTTTGTGATGCTGACTGGGGGAGTGATGTTGATGATCGAAGGTCTACATCTGGGCATTGTGTTTTTCTTGGGAAAAGCTTGGTTTCATGGAGTTAAAAAAAATAGCACACTATTTCTAGATCTAGTACTAAAGCAGAATATAGAAGCTTGGCTAGCTTGACCTCAGAAATGTTATGGTTGTAGTCCCTCTTGTCTGAGCTCCAAACTAAGATGACTATGGTTCCTGTAATTTGGTGTGACAATATAAGTACTGTTTCCCTTTCAGCTAATCTAGTTTTGCATTCGAGGACTAAGCATATGGAGTTAGACCTTTATTTTGTAAGAGAGAAAGTAATGGAGAGAAAGCTGGTGGTCAATCATGTACCAACTGAGGATCAAGTTGCAGATGTGCTCACAAAGCCTTTATCTTTCAGGTTCTTTGACAAGCTACGTGGGAAGCTTACTGTTACTTCTCTTGATCTGAAGAATGGAGATTAGGCTTGGTGTTGCTGGGATGTTTGTTTAAAAGGGAAAATCAGTGAAGGTTCTCAGGATCTCCTTTTGAAAGTCTGATTGCTTCTACTGAGTGGTAAAAAGCTTGAATGATTGAAGTTTATGGTGGCAGGTTCAGTGGCTCAAGGTGTCAGGTTCAGTGGCTCCCAGAGGCTTGCTCCCAGAGGCTTCATTTGAGGGAGCAAATTAGGCAAAGTAACAGGTTCAGTGGTTTCTAGAGGCTTTGTTTGAGGAAGCAAATTAGGCAAAGTAGCAATTAACAACTAGTAGTTTAGTTTGTTGCAACAACATTAGTTATTTTCGGTTCCTTTGTTAAAACTCTGTTATTCTCTGTTTTCCTAATCCCTGCTATATATAGCAGAGGTGTTGTATTGTCAAAATAATAAAAATCCATCTCTCTTTCTCTCTCTCTTCTTCTTCCTATCTCAGGAAACCCCCTCAACGAAACCATTTTCTCTTCTCAAGCTGTGATAGATTCATAGGATAGATTGTAATGGAAGCTAAGCCCAATCCCGGCATCAAGACAGTCGAGAACCCTTCCACAAAACAAATTCCATGAATATTCTCGTCCCATGATTGCCCACGGCCTCTTAATGCTCCATATTTTGCAGTGCCCAGCTTCCCGTAGACAGACATCAAAAGCAGGGGAAAACAGCAAGAAAATAGAGGACAAATGAAGGTATCGAAATGAACTGACCATGGCCATGTCTCATATTTTAATCAACGAGCCCAGATTAGTGGGAGAAAAAAAAAAAAAACAACAAATTCAAACAAAGAAAAGACTACCAATATCTCAAAAAAATCAAAATGAAGAAGAGATTCACTAAATTTGAATAACACCAAAGAGAACAATGAACAAAACAAAAACAACGAGCATATGAATAAGCTAGATATCAATAAAACCCATGTATAACTCCTGTTACTCTTGACCAGGTGAACACACAAAAAAGAAAAACCCCAAACAGCAAGAGGAGAAGGGGAAGAACAGTGGTAGTAAAAGTAAAGCAAAGGATACGCAAGAACTTAACAGAATGCTCCCCAAAGCAAAAATAGCTGGATTTCTCAATACTCTTCCCCCATGGTTCTTGCTTAAGCTCAACTCCTCATTTTACAGTTCTCTCTCTCTCAAAACTTCCCCTGAAACCCGCTTCAACTATGGTTTTCATCCCTCTCACTCTATAGCTCAGGCTCAGCTCACCATTTTCACTCACTTAACTTCTGTTGGTTTTCCTCCCAAAACCTCTTTTTTCCTCTCCCAGCTGTCTTCTCTCTCTATCTATCCTCCCCTCTCTGATAACCCCTTGCTCAAGCAACCCCCAAAACCATTTTTCTCTCTGTAGGAATCTCAGCTGATTTCCCCCTAACGGCCTGCAGCAGCTCTTCCACCATTCTCAAAACCGTTTCAGCAAATTCCTATCAACACATGTCATTCCCTCATTCTCCATTCTGCCCGTTACAGCGATTCCCCAATTACTAATCTTAGGGCAACACGTGGCTATCCAAAATTGTGACACTTGGCAAAATAAACACCTACAATAATGACCCAAAATGGGGTCTACACAAATATTACCAATTTTTTAAATTAAAAAAAAATTCTAATTAAGTTTAGGGAAAACTGATCACAAGGGACAAAAATCCCTCAATATTGTAAAACTAACCCCCCACTTTTAATAGCCTCCAAAATGACCCGATCTGGACAAAAATACCCCTCAGCTACATCAACTCCTTTTTCCCTCCCATTCTAATTTTATTTCCCTCCA
This sequence comes from Vitis riparia, assembly GCF_004353265.1. Taxonomy (NCBI): domain Eukaryota; kingdom Viridiplantae; phylum Streptophyta; class Magnoliopsida; order Vitales; family Vitaceae; genus Vitis; species Vitis riparia. Next base: position 29,363,038 of record NC_048437.1, read on the forward strand.
TTCACCTCTTTTTTATTATTTCTTCCACTTTCTCATTTTTTTCATTTTCTCCTGTTATTCCATTTCTCTCTTTTCAATGCATTTCTTCAAGTCTCACACAGTTTCTCTTCAGATTTCTTCAACTTAAAGCGCTTTAAGTTGTGGTTGGATAAACAGTGTACGTTTATTTTATTTTTCATATTTTTTTCTTTCATGTTTTATTTATTGAATATTTTCAAACATTTAATGAAATGTAGTAAATATTTAAATAAGTTTGAAATTGTTATAATTTTTTTAATATCATTTACAGCCATGAAAAAAGGGATTAAAAGAAGGAAACAATTAGCTTAAAAAGTGTAGTGTGGAGAAACATTGTCTATATGGAAAAATCAAATGATGGTAAGTAATAAAACTTATGGAATTTTATGATGGTTTTGATATTGTTTGCATATTTGTGCTTTATATAGATGTAAATATATGTGTTAATAGGGTTTTGACATAATATATAAAGTTATTTTTTTTAGTTATATATCAAAACCTTACGGATATTAAGTTGAACTTGACGTGTGTTAAGTTGAACTTGAAGTAAGTTAAGATTGTATATAGTTTTTTTTATAGTAACATTATATTATTGTTATTGTATTTAATTATACTCAATTTGAGTTGAATCATTTGCAAATTACCCTTGACATTAAATAAATTACAACATAACCAATCTTTTAGTAAATAAATATATTTTTATTGTTTAAAATAGTTTAGAGTTACAATGTCTGAATTTATTTAATAACTATATACATTGTATTTCTATATCATTATTGGTATTATTTGAGGTAGTAAAGATGATTAATAAAGTTATTTATTTGTTGTTTATTAAAAAAATAAATATGTGTAATGAAATAATATGTATTTAATAATGAATGAGTTTTTTAAAATTAATACCTACTTATTGGTGCTAATGCTATGATGTAACTAAAAATATTCTAATATTGTTTGTTGATGCCACTAATTGAATTATTCTGTTATTTCAGTGGTTGATGAAGTAGGAATAATGCTTTTATATGAAGGAGAATGGGTACGAGATGGAAATGTTTTCTATTTCGAAGGAAGTAAAGGTAAAGGCATTGAGATCCCGAAAACTATATCATATAAAGAGTTATTAGGGGTTGTCCATCATATTCTGAAGCTAGATCCATCAAATTGTTTTCTTTCAATGAAGTATGTATTCAATGCCAACAAACCCACAAGTCCTATACAACTAACTGATGATGGGGATGTGAAATTCTTTATTGGTTTAAATTGTACAAATGGTAAGCTGCCTGTTCCATTGTGCATCACAGTTGAAAAGAGAATTGATAATCACAATCAGAAATCAATTTGCAATTCTTATTTCGAATGTCATATGTCTTCTGAGATTGATAAAGAATTGAATGGGGACTCAATGTTGATGCATAAAAGTAGACATATTCATTGTGATGGAGTTGAAACTCTTATTGTTGATGGTGAAAATGGACCAAGATTTCAAAATGAGTCACTTGAAGGGTATAAAGTTCATGATTGGAACATGAATGAGACTGCAATTAATGAGGAGGATTATAGAATGAATACTAACCCTACTAGTGATAAGCAAGTGACCCAAATTGGCTCATTCAGAACTGGTTCAGCTCAGAGTGCAGAAATCTTGACCATGATTGATACAAGTGATGGGTTCATACATGACAATCCCACTATAATCGAAGATGTAGCAAATGAAAGACAAAACATGATGCAACAACCTATAGTTAGTGGAATTAGTGATGACCATCTAGAAGAACACCAAATTTACTCAAGTAAGAAAGAATTACAAAGGAAGTTGTATATGATGGCTCTGAAAAGGAAGTTTGAGTGCAAAACAACTAAATCCACTACTAAGTTATTGCTTGTTGAATGTTTTGATAAAGAATGCAAGTGGCGAGTTCGTGCTACCAAGTTGGGGATTTCCAATATGTTTCAAATAATGAAATTCTATTCAACACACACTTGTCGGTTAGATATGATGTCTCGTGACAATCGACATGCAAGTAGTTGGTTGATTGGTGAGAGTATAAGAGAAACATATCAAGGGGTTGGTTGTGAATTTCGACCAAAAGACATTGTAGCAGACATTCGAAGCAGTATGACATTCAAATAAGTTATGATAAGGCGTGGAGAGCCAAAGAACTTGCTCTAGGTTCTATTAGGGGATCACCTGAGGAGTCTTATAACACTTTACCATCCTATTGCTATGTTTTAGAGCAAAAAAATCCTGGTACCATTACTGATATAGTTACTGATTGTGATAATCAATTCAATACTTTTTTATGTCGATTGGTGCATCTCTTGCTGGGTTTCACACATCAATAAGGCCTGTGGTTGCAGTTGATGGGACATTTTTGAAAGCAAAGTACTTAGGGACTTTATTTATTGCAGCATGTAAAGATGGCAACAATCAGATATACCCTTTAGCCTTTGGGATTGGTGATTCAGAAAATGATGCCTCATGGGAGTGGTTTTTACAAAAACTACATGATGCACTTGGACACATTGATGATTTGTTTGTGATATCAGATCGACATGGTAGCATTGAGAAAGCAGTACATAAAGTATTTCCCTATGCGAGGCATGGTGTCTGCACTTATCACGTTGGACAAAATTTGAAGACAAAGTTCAAGAATCCTGCAATTCATAAGTTGTTCCATGATGCTGCCCATGCTTATCGTATTTCAGAGTTTAATTTTATATTTGGGCAACTAGAGATGATTGACCCAAGAGCAGCAAGATATTTGATGGATATAGGTGTTGATCGATGGGCTCGTTCATATTCTATCGGAAAAAGATATAATATCATGACGACAGGGATCGTTGAAAGCCTTAATGCTGTGTTGAAAAATGCTAGAGATCTTCCGGTTTTGCAATTGGTTGAAGAATTGAGAAACTTACTTCAAAAATGGTTTGTGACTTGTCAACAACAAGCAATGTCAATGTCAACTGAACTTACCATGTGGGCTGATGGAGAACTTCGTTCTAGGTATAATATGTCAGCAACATATCTAGTGGAACCTATCAACTCCAAGGAGTGTAATGTTAACTATGCTGGCATTAGTGCTCAAGTGAATTTAGACACTCGTTCATGCACATGTCGACAATTTGATCTTGATCATATTCCATGTACACATGCTATTGTTGCTTGTAGATTTTACAACATTTCATGTTACACTTTGTGCTCCAAGTATTTTACTACTAAAGCATTGTTATCTTCATATTCAGAGTGTATTTATCCAACTGGAAATGAAATAGATTGGGTAGTACCTAATCATATTCGTGACAAAGTTGTGTTACCACCTAAAACGAGACGCCCAACAGGAAGACCAAGGAAAGTAAGAATTCCTTCTGGTGGAGAGGGCAAGCGTACATCTCGTTGTAGTCGATGTGGTCAATATGGGCATAATCGGAAAACATGCAAACGACCAATCCCTTGATATCATGATAGCTTTGGCACTCTATGAACTTACATGGAATGAAAATTGTAATAGTGAGCTTTTTTGTTTTTTTGGTACCCATGTGAACAGAAATGTAAGTTACTTTTTTGTATAAGGTGATAGGATAAGCACATAAATGAATATTGTAATAATGATCCCTTTTTTTTGCATACCCATAGAAATGGAGATATTTGTTACTTTTGTACATATATGTTATGATGAGTTATGTATAAAGTATGAATGAAAATTACATGTTTATTCTCAAACTATGGACTCAACCGTTCTCACGTTTATTGATAAGGAACTTGACAATAGTTAAGTTCAGGTTTTGTCTGATGACTGTAGACTTAACTACCTTCAAGTTTGTACATAAAACAACTTGACAATGGTTAAGTTCAGGTTTTGTCTAAAGACCGTTGACTTAACTACCTTCAAGTTTATACATAAAACAACTTGACAATAGTTAAGTTCAGGTTTTGTCTAAAGACTGTGGACTTAACTACCTTCAAGTTTATACATAAAACAACTTGACAATAGTTAAGTTCAGGTTTTGTCTAAAGACTGTGGACTTAACTACCTTCAAGTTTGTACATAAAACAACTTGACAATAGTTAAGTTCAGGTTTTGTCTGAAGATTGTGAACTTAACTACCTTCAAGTTTGTTCATAAAACAACTTGACAATAGTTAAGTTCAGGTTTTGTCTGAAGACTGTGAACTTAACTACCTTCAAGTTTGTTCATAAAACAGCTTGACAATAGTTAAATTCAGGTTTTGTCTAAAGACTGTGGACTTAACTACCTTCAAGTTTGTTCATAAAATAACTTAACAATAGTTAAGTTCAAGTAAAAATGGCAATTGTAGACACAACTTCCTATGAGTCTATAGAAGATCAACTTGATACCTGTTAAGTCCAGATTAAATATGTTATTTTGGAATAGATTTCGACTTAATATCTATCAAGTTTGTTCACAGTTAACTTGATAGTAGTTAAGTTCATGTGTTCTAATAAGACTGTGGACTTAACTACCTTCAAGTTTGTACACATAACAACTTGACAACATTGAAGTTTAGTTTAAAAGGTCAATTGTATACATAACTATCGAACAACATTCATCAAAATATCCAAGTAGATATATCAACCTGTCCAACTACATTTATCAAAATGTCTAACTACATATATGAAGCTATCCAATTACATATAACAAACCATCAAACTACATTATCAAAATGTGAAATATCAACATGAATTCATTACATAGGCAAGTATTTCATATAAAATAACTCTGCTGCCATCTTTTCCCGAAACCAGTCCATTCGTGCACTTGTTAATGACTTCAATGGATGGTTGTGCATTAAGTATTCAACATATTTGATAACAAACATGCCACAATCACCACTGCATGGTACACAGATAATCAATGTTAGGGCTATTATTAAAGATTAAGTGTATAAGTTATGAAAGTAAATTTAAGATCACTTACTCATTTTCCTGTTGAGGAATATCTTGCAGCCGTTCAATTTCCCATTCCTGGTAGTTAACTTTTGTGTCACCATGAAAACCATAATATGCTATTGCATTCAATATATGCGGCAACAATTTGGCTAATGGTTTAATGGCAACTTGCAATCTTGCATTATTATTGATGCCCATCAATGAGTCATATACGTATATAATCCTTCGATGAAGGTGGACAACTCCTAATACCCAGTGACTAGCCCGAACATTGATAGACATACACAATGTCAACATTAGGCCATTTGACAGAATAAAGAGGCTGCAAACCATTGGCATAATCAATAAGGATGTCATTCTCTGGTAATTTGAATTGGTTCCACTTCTTGCCATGCTTAATCCATCTTGCTTGAGCATTTTGCTACATAGAATAAAGTTAACATACATAAATAAATAACCAAGATCATAAGATTCATTATTACAAAAAAAATTAAAAATGATAACTAAAATTCAAACTACACATACCCAAAACATAGTATCCACTATGGTAAACTTTTGGGAAAAAAGATGAGGATTTTCTATTCGCCGCTTCCGGAAAAAGAATAAGGCAACATCAATGTGCTAACAAGTACAATAAAGTAAATTAGTTATATTATTTGGTTGTAAGCTAAACATAATAATAAATAAAAATAAAAACAAAATGCATCATTTACAAACCGTGTCAGCAAGCCATGAACCATGATTAGACAGTAATTGAATCCATTTTTTATCTATATGCATGTAGTCAATGTCAATTGTGGACCTTTGACATAAAAAAAAAATAAAAACATTAGTAATTTTATAACTGTGAAGAACACAAATTTACAAGTATGGATGTATACAACTTACCCTTGGTCATCACTCATCCACTTTTGAAAGGACTCTAATGCTTCTTCAGAGATTGGACGCAAAGGATCAAATGAAGTTAATGGTTTCTCAATCTATTTTCTTAGTTTCTTTCTCTTGGTGGGATCTGTAAAAGGGTGCTGCAAGATACGAGACTTTTTAATCTCACGCCTTCGCTTAAAAATGGCAGGAGATAGATGGTGAGGTATGACATATACTGAAAACTCGCCCGACATAGTTGGGGTACCAAACAACTTGGCAATATCAATAACTGGATCATCAATAGAGTAGTCATCTTTCAACTCTTTAGTCATGTGTTTTTCTGCAAGCTGAAGGTTTCTAGAAGCTTCCATATCAATGTTCACATCCATGGGAATGTCATTCCTCTCCACTTCATCATCTATAACATCCTCAAAAATTCCAGTCTGGAAATCAAAGCCCATATTGTTATCATTTTCTTTTGTACTAGATTTTCTGAATCTAGTGTCATGCATACCATGTTCCTCATTCGAACTCTTAACCTAAAATTGCATACACCACCCAATAATAATAAATATGAGAAAACACAAATGTCAAAACATTGAAGTATTAGAAAATTTAAACAAGTAAACATGTCACTAACTTCTAATAAAAGTTGTTTCAATTCATCCATCTTCAAGTTGAGTCCTTCAATTTCTTTCTTTAGATGATTGAAATTTAACTCTGAGCTTTGTCTGAATTTCACAAACTCCATCCATAATTTCTGCACATATTGCACATAAATGAAATAAAAATTTAACACTTACAATATTTATATATATATTATGACAAGTTTGTTCACTTTGAAATAACACACTTGTTAAATTTAGGTTTTTTCATGATCCCTACAAACTTAACTTCCTATAAGTTTATTTATAGTTAAGGTCAGGTTCCACATGTTAATTATGGAATGAACATCTTATATTAAATAAAGTACCAAAAAAAAAAATTGCATGCATTATTTATGATGACTAAGTTTAGGTTAAGTTACCTCTATTGATGGGGCGACTGCATCATTTGTTGTTTCTTCTGCCATTGCAGCAGTAGCAGCAGCAACATATGCAGCAGTGTCAGATGAGCTTTTTTCATGCCTTAAGTCATTCTTCTTGGCATCTTGTGAGGCATTTGATTGGTGCAACATTTCTGCTGAAGCTTCTTGTTTATCTACATGCTTGTAATAGTCTTGTTGTTGCTGCTCTAAAGTGGGTGTTAGAAGCGAATGAAAAGTTAACTACAAAGTCCAAATCAAATATAATTATTAATAAACAACAATACAATAATATTTATAATTGCATTCTTAAAATTTAAAGGTAAAGAATTACTTACATGAGGCTCTAGAAATACATTTTCAACCTCAGTAGACCTTGGAGCACTTGTTGCACTCCAATTTAATATTCGAGGATAGCTCTCAGATACATGAGTGGCATATTTCAATCCAATAAGTGGAATAGCCTCGTATGCCCAAACCTGGAATGCATATGGAAATCCAACAAGACTATATGCTTCAACTGCAGCTTCTCCCTTTGCTTTCTTTTTATCTTGGTATTTGGATACCCGGTTCTCCAAAGCTCTTTGCAAACCAAATAGTGTCCTCTCATAACAAATCCCCCCCCCCCCCCCCCCCCCCCCCCCCCATGGATACTTGTTAAATGCCTCCAAATTATCAACCAAAGCAACCCATTCCATATCTATTAAATTTTTTCCTTCTTTCCCAAATAAAACATGCTCTAAAAAATACAAAAGTGCCAACTTTATCACCTCTTCATCTTCAAATTCTTTTTTTTTTTTCTTATTCTTTTTCTTTTTCTTTTCCTCTCCTAAAGAAAGAAAAACTTTCTCCAACTCATCATTACGCACCTTGTTTTCTCCTTTAAAGTATGTGTCCCTTATTCGTAATGATTTTTTATCACATTTTGTAATAGGACCAAAACTCAAGCCCGTAATCAATGCAAACTCTTCTTTACTAAATCTTAAGCCCTTTGACTTTAGTAAAATCCAAATTTCATTGTCTTTTTTGGTTTCACATTGACGTAACAACAATTGATGAACAATTTGGGCAGAAAATCTAAGTTCAGGAAGGAGTAAAAAATGACCAAAACATGATTTTCTAAACATCTCCAATTGTGGTTCAGTCAATTTCTTCTTAATATTTTCAATGGCTACCAAGTGAGACAAACATGCAATTTTTCCAGGAAAGTACTCCTCTTTAGATATTTTAGATATAAAAGATAGGAGAGGAGGAGGAATGTCAATCTGCAAGATAATAACAAATTGTAAAAATATTAATATAAATTGAGCAAAATTATATTACCAAACTTATCCAACTATGTTAAATCCATCATTTTGTATTACTTCTTAACATAGACTTTATTTTCCTATAATTTAAGGATGTCATGTCAAATGATAATATTCTAAAGATATTATTTTACTAATGCAATTGAAGCTATTATATTTTACTAAGTTGCAGCTACAAAAAATTGGAGACATTATTCTAGTGTTTATTGAAATTTGAAACAAAACAAAACCATTTTGAAATTGCAACCTGTTGACAATGAACTTGATAGCAGTTAAGTTCAGTTTTTTCTTAACATATATATTTAAATCAAAATTCTAAATATTTGGATAAAATAATTTCATAAAAATTATATTCAAATACTTTATAAATTCATAACAAATAACTTCATTACACAAAATTTCAAAACCTTTTGATGGTAAACTTGATAGTAGTTAAGTTTAGTTTTTTCTAATCATTCAAATATTGCTTTAAACCTTGGACTATAACCTCACTAAGAAAATTTCCAACAATTAGATTATCAATTCATGAAAAATAAATTCATAAAAAAAAAAAAATAATCTATTAAAAATGATAAAATTAAAAAAAAAAATTAAAAATCAAAATTTCAAGTAGAAAATTTGCTTACTGAATCAGTTGATTTCTTCTCATTTTCTGATGACGATGACGAGGTTTCAAAACCTAGCTCTCTTTCACTTCTCTTTTTTCCCAAAATTTTATACCTCTTTTGTTTCGTATTTTTCATCACCGAATTTTTTTCTTCCTCCATTTTCATGAACTGAATCAACACACAATATCAGAAAGATGAAAAATAGGGTTTGATTAAAAAAAAAAAAAGAACCAAAATAAGACACTTAGGGTTTCTTCTCATTTCATGGATGAAGATTCATATATACAGTTCGAAAAACTAAAATCAAAGAATGAAACAGTGAAACTTACTTTCTGTTTTTTCTTTGTATTGTGTTGTCTTTTTGTTCTCTTGCAATAAACAGAAAAATCCTTAATGATTTCTTTCTCGCAGGTTAACAGATGGAACAAATGGGTTTGTAGGGTAAGGAAGAGACACAACACAAGAGAAAATTGGAGTTGGAGGGAAAAAGGGCTGAAAATATAACTAAGGGGGTATTTTTGTCCGAATTAGGTCATTTTTGAGACTTAAATAAGTAAAGGGTTAGTTTTGCAATATTGAGGGATTTTTGTCCCTTTTAATCGGTTATCCCTTAAGTTTATACTAAAGATCGATTTTTAGTACTAGCAATCTAACGTTCTATTTTCTTCCCAAATGTTTTTTGTGTAATCATGTCATCAACGATAAAAGTCAAAATCTTGGAAAGGAGCCATCAATGATAATCATGTCATGTGTCAATGTTATAATAAAATACATGCTCTATTAATCATATTTAAAGAGGAGTTTCAGTAATTTCTAATTATCTTATTTTAAAATTTATTGTTATAGTCTCAAATGTTTTTTTATCGGTGATTTTTTTTTATCATTTACTTTATTAATGTTTTTCTTGGGTATGCAATACTTTAATACCAATTTGTTAGAGTAATAGGGTTGATATAGAGACATGCAATTACAAAGACAATAAATTGGGGAGAATTAAAAACTTTACAATATTCCTCCGTTCTCACATGTTCAAATTTTACATAATATATTATTTATATATTTTCACACTTAACTAAATAGAAATTTCTAATAAAATATATTATATATTTACAATGTAACGGTTCAATAAACCATGATTTAATAACTTTTTCAATTCAATAATCAATTAAGTTTTGAAAACATGGTTATGTTTAGTTCTAAGAAATTAACAAAAATTTTAAAAAAAAATTGTCAAAAAAATGATTTTCTCATCTTTTATTTTCTTATTGCCAAAATTATATGAATTATATGATCAAAATCTTCTTGATGGTGATTGCAATATTCTTATTGGTGGTAATTTGTTTCAACTTTATGTTTCAATTTCTTATCAGCAATATATCTTATTATTTAGTAGGAAGTCCTAGCTTTGATTCTTGTATCATAATATGTTATTTTACTTTAATTTTGAATATTAAGTTGTTGTATATACGACATATATTAGTTGTTGAAATTTTGAATGAAAAAAAAAATTAAAAATAACATTATTATTAATTAAGATTCATATTTTTTAGCAAATGAATATTGATTTTAAAATTTTGAGAAAGGAAAGGTTTCAACCCCAAATTTAAACTATGATTTTGAGAGGAAAAAAAAAAAAAACTTATCTTATTGCCTAATTATTGAAAGTTTTAACCATTCTATGGTTCTAAATTTTGAGAGTGAAAAAAAGAGAAGACCTAAGGCATAATTTGGCCTTCTTCTTTCTTCTCTACTAAAACTAATTAGTTTTAGAGATTGAGATTGGTTATAACTTTTTCCAAAAGACTCATATTTTTACATTAACAAGGTTTCTATAATGGCTAAGTTCTTCAATTTTTACATGAATTAGGGTTTCAAACTTTCTTCTTATTATCCCAAATTTCTTTAATAATGTGTTTTAAACTAATTTCTAGGAGCGAAAAGAGTTTAATTAATGGCAATGAAATAAGTTGAATTTCATTTTATTTCATTGATTTCCCTTATCTTATTTACTACTATAGTCCTATTTAATTATAAGAAAACATCAACTTTAATTTAAATTTTGATATGCCCCTCATCAAATAAAATAGGTTTAATAAAATTAAGTTTTAAAGTTAAGATGGTTCTATACTTTTTCATTGAGCAACTTAAAGGAAATTAATACTTAATTTGCTTCTCTTCATTTAATTTGCTTTACTTTATTAATTTATTGGTGATATATATTCTTCAAGAAGTCAATAGTACCTCACTTTTCTTTTTATTGAGGAAATTAGTAAATATGAAAACATTAGTAAAGAAAAAGAAATGCTTTAGCTCACTTGCTTAACGTCGTTCCTTGAACTTTTGCATTTGTAATTTTTTTTTTCTTTTCCTTTTACTTTCTTTTATATCTACATGTATATGTTCAAGGACAAGATAATGCTCTTCTTTTTCCTTTTAGTAAGGCAAATTTGTAATATATACGAGAATGAAATTTCAGTTTTGAACATAATAAAGAGAATTTTCACTTTTGCTTTTACGTTTTTGATTTTTAGGGTTATCATGTTCCATGAATTCAAGACAATGTTTTCTTTGTCTTTATCTTTTTCTTTTTCTTTATGGAAATAAGAAAAAGGATTGGATCATTGTTTTTCAAGTATGGTGTTCTTAATTTATTTTTTCATTTCAATTACAATATGAAAAAGAGATAACTTTCACATTTATTATCAATCACTTCCATATATATATATTCTTTCTTTTACAATAACAAGGCATTAATGCTTTGGTAATTAATACGAAATATAAAACTCTTTTTGCAAAATGTTTTACGGGATATTGCTGTACTGCCCTGAACAAAATAGTGAGATAACAAATTAAATCAAGGGCTAGGCAGGTTAAAGATGACGTTAAAACAATATGATTTGATTATAAACTTTTCCTTTTGGGATGGTGTCTCCCCTTATTCTAATCCCAGATTTGGAGCAAGGTATCTAGCTAGCTACCTCCCATTTATTTATAGGAATTGCAGATGATCAACTTTGTGATATGAGTTCCAATATGGCAGAATTCACTGGATCTGGATCTACAACGGACGTTGAAGTTAAGAGAACCTATTTCAACTATGCTGTGCAAGGCAAGTGGGATGAAGTGATGAAATTCTACGAGCGAAACCACTGGCTCCACCCTGAAAAGATCACCCGGGGTGGTGACACAGCACTGCATATGGCTGTCGGGGATCACCAAGAACGGTTGTTCAAAAATGGTTAAGCTTGTTAGTACTCCTGAACAATATGAGGGTGTTCTAATATCACAAAACGTACAAGGGAATACCCCTCTCCATTTAGCAGCATCGATAGGTAATGTTTCAATGTGCGAATGCTTCACTAAGGAGCACAATGATCTGGTAGGTATTTGTAATGAAGATGGGGAAAACCCCCTCTTCTTGGCAGCTCGCTATGGTAAGATAAAGGCTTTCAATTGCCTCCTACCTAAAGCTTTGGAATTAAGTGTTGCCTCCAAAACCGACCATATCCACTGTAGGAACAAAAAAGGTGAAACAATTCTTCATTGTGCCATCGCTGGAGGACACTTCGGTAAGCATTACCATCCACCCATCATAGTCTTGCACATGCATGCACTCTGTAAATTAATCTTAATAAATAACAGTACTTGTGTTTTTCTGCTTGACAGAACTAGCATTTCTAATAATTGAAAGATATAAAGATCTCGGCAGAACATATGATGCGGAAGGAGTCAGCCCTCGCCATCTCCTGGCTAATCAGCCTACTGCATTCAGAAGTGGAACTCGCCTCAGCCTGATTGACAAAATCATTTATCATGGTACGTAAGTCCACGTCTCTCCCCAACCAAAATCTAATCCACCCAACTTAGTAATCACAATATTATTAAGACCAAACTCCTTTGTCATTTTACAAGGTATATTTGTCCGTCAACCGCATTTTGGAGATGCCAAGAAATCGGACTATCCAGCAAAGAGGCAAACACTAGTGAAATTGCTGCCTGTGCTTTGTAACAACATCAAAGGACTGTTTTTCCTTATAGTCACATTTATCAAAATATGCATTAATCGTTCAGGTGGAGAAAAAGCAGAAAACGCTAGGACGGCCTTGGATGAGGAGACGCCTGCACAGGCGATCTCTGAACAAGGGCCGGCTTCCACCCCTGGTCAAGGTAATGAGCATAGGATTTTAATTATATTTGTCAATATTAATTATTCATTATAAAATAATGTTTTTCTCTACAAATTCATTCATGAAATATCCTCACGTACCTCCTTTTACAGGTCCTCTTGAGCGCAATAATGAGTATGAAAAAAAGGTAGGGTTTAGTCAACGTCCAGACGATCGACGTAATTTTCCAGTGAACTATGATACTTGCTTCAACTTCATCATGCTTCTAAACAAAGCAATTCTGTGTATCCTATTCTTGGGACTAGGTAGGACACTGTGCTACCATCCCGAACTTCTGTATTATTATATTCAATTCGATATAGGGAGAAGGCTTAACAATATTTGTGTTTTGTATGTGCTTGAAAGGGCGAAGTTATATAAACAAGATGCGGCAGAAGAAAGAGAAGAACGTTTGGTCTGCTAAGGTCTTGGAAAAACTACTTGACAGAGGTAAAGGCGATTGGTATGATTGCGATGGAAAAGAACCCTCAGAGAACGAGGTTCCCGATCGAGGGGGGCTTTTGCTACAAAAGGCCCCGGTCCATGAGGAAAGCTCGGAAGAAGGTAAGTTTTCATTGTTAACGTAGAAAGTAAAAACTTTTAAATCCAAGTTTAATGGGATGTTTGATTCGAGGAAAAGTACTGAGGAATACAATTAATAATTATGGTGTTGAAGTGCTAAATTAGTGTTTATATTTTAAAATATGAAAATGATATTTTAATATTTTGTTTAAGATGTATAACTCATTTTAAAAATAATATCTATGTTTTTTGTGGTTCATGTTTTGTACAAATACTTCCGAACCTCCTGTTTATTAACATTTGTATTGTGAGTGATTGACGATTCAAACAAGTTCAAAGTTCCATGTACCTCATGCACAAGAGAAAAAGTAAATGAAATGAATTTGAAGAAATATATGAAAATTAAGTTATATACATTTTTTATTTTTTCTTTTTGTTTTCTTTCCCTCTTCTCAAGATTTTTGGGAATTAAACATAACCTTAATATCCTTGGGTTATTTTTGTAATTACATGCAATATAAAATTTTGAAAATTAATAAATTGTATTTAAGTGGTTATTTAAAAAAAATTATCTTTAATTTTTCTTAATTTGTCTTATGATGGATTAATACAAAATTAATGTTTTTAGAATTGAATTGATCATTGAATTAAAAAAATTACTGATTTACAATTCATTGGTCAAATCGATAATTGAAGCAGTGATGTCATAATATGTAATTTATATATTATTAAAATTAAAAATATTTATAAAAAATTTAAATATGTAAGGATATTTAAAATTAATAATATTTATTTTTTTGTATTTGATATTGTCACATGTCCCAATAATAATTGAGAGACTATATGTAGAGTATGTCCCAAGAAGAATTGAGACACCAATACACCAAGAAGAGTATGTCCCAAAAAGAATTAAGAAACCAATACAAGCTGACTATGGCCCAAGAATTGACAATGTCCAAGGAAGAATTGAGACACCAATACTAGTTGCGGCAAAGAATGGTGTAACTGAAATAGTTGAGAAAATAGCTGAACTTTATTCTGAGTCAATTCTGGATGTGGACGTCATGGGCAAGAATGCAGTGATGTTGGCAGCAGAGTACAGGCAAACCCAACTATATGAGAAATTAGTCAGTCGGAAACTTCTGGATGAAAGGGCATTTCGTGAGGTTGATCATAAGGGAAACAGTGCATTACATCTAGCTGCAACTTTAAGTGATTATCAGCCCTATCGATTTGCAGCTCTGCAAATGCAATGGGAAATCAAGTGGTACAAGGTATGTGATATTAAATGTTTAATTTAACACTCTTACTTTCTTTTCTTTTTTTTTTCTTTTTTTTTTTTTCCAACAGAGAACTAATTAATTAAGCCCCATTTGTTTGGGAAGAGAATTAAGGAAGTGGAGTAGGATTTTAATCTTATTTTCATATTTGGATAGAAGTAAGATGAAAGAAGAGTCCAGAGTAAAGATTTCACAAAAGAGTGAAATACTTAGGCTATGTTTGGTTCCCGGAAAATACAAAGGAAAGAAAAAAAATGTTAAGGAAAATGATTTTTTCATGTTTGGTTGTGCTATGAAAAATATCAAAGAAAATCAAATATAATTAAAACTAATTAAAAACTTATGTATTTTTAAATTATTTAATCTTTATATTGATGAGTTAAAATAAATAAAATGAGTTTGAAGTAACAAAAAAAATAATTTATCAACTTTTAATCTATTTTTTTATTTTTCTTCACTTTTTCTTTCCTTCTACTTTTCCTTTGTATTTTCTTTCCCTCGCATTTTCCCTCAAATTTTCCGGGAACCAAACATAGCCGGTTTTTGGATTGCATCCTTATTTCATCAAAGAACCAAACATTAATTGTGAATGACATATTCTCAAAAATAATACCCAACGATATCCTATCTTTATTTAATGTCCCAAATGGTAGCCTAAAAATATGAATTTCCCTCTCCCCTGGTTTTGTTAATTTATGCTAAGTTTAAACCCACAACTCTTGGACTTGACACAGTATGTGAAAAATTCCGTGCCACAACATTTGTTCTCTCGTCGCAACAAGGCAAACAAGACCCCAAAGGATGTGTTCAGGGAGTCACACAAAGACCTCGTAGAAAAAGGAGGCCAATGGCTAAGTAGCATCTCTAATTCATGCTCAGTAGTGGCCACACTTATCACTACGGTTGCCTTTGCCTCAACAGCCAGTGTACCCGGAGGGGTGAAGGAAAACAGCGCGCAGCAGGCCCAATCTTGAAGAACATCCGGGATTTCTTGTCTTTGCAGTTTCATCTCTGATTGGTCTCTGCTTTTCTGTGACCTCTGTGATCGCATTCCTGGTCATTCTCACTTCTAGATACCACCAAAAGGATTTTCGAAGAGACTTACCAACAAAGCTGTTGCTAGGTTTGACATCTCTTTTTATATCCTTAGGAGCCATGTTGGTTTGTTTTTGTGCAGGCCACTACTTTCTCCTCAAAGATAAGTTGAAACTCGGTGCATTTCCACTATATGCTCTAGCATGCGTGCCTGTAATTTTTTTTGCTGTCATGCAATTCCCGTTCTATTTTGATCTTATATGGGGAACGTTTAAGAAGGTGCCACCCCGTACGCCCTCTGGTTAGAGGCTTGTCTTTATTATGATTATTAATTTCCTTTTCTTTCTTTCTTTCTTTCTTCTTGGTTTTATTTTTCCAGTTTTTCTTGGTTTTGTTTTTTTGGTTATTTTGTTGTGTATTGAAATTGCAAAAAATGAAGATATATAAGCTATTCCTCCTAGGCTTGGTGGTTTAGTTTGTTTACAACTGAAAGAAAAATGTCTTGCTACGTCACATTGAACTACTGATCATGTGTGAAAAATCATTGAGGTATGTTTGGTTCCAGGAAAATGTTAAGGAAAATTTCTTATATTTGGATGATATAGGAAATGATGTGAAAAAATGCAAAGGAAAATTTGCACTCATAGCAATGCCTTTGCCACATCAACATCAGTAGTGGGTGGCAACAATGTAGACAACAGCCTGGCTCTGGAACAGAAATTGGCATTTTGTGTCTTTTCAATTTCCTCACTCGTTGCTCTGTGCTCCTCGCTGACCTTGTGGTCATGTTTCTCACCATTATCACCTCCAGGTGCCAAAGGAGTTTTTTCCACAGGCTTGGCAAAGAATTTTTGCTTGGTTTCACACCTCTCTTTGAATACATATATAGAAGCCCTATTGATCACTTCCTGAGCAGCACATTTCTTAGTTCTGACAAACAAATTGAAAATATTTAGTGCATTTCAGATATGGTTCAAAGTCACGGTATTGGTCATTGACTCAGATCATTCCGAGGTACATCAGTCTTGGACTTATCGGATAATACATAAAATAAGATAATTAGAAAATTCAAAAAATTATAAAAATATTATCAAAATTATCATAAATATAAGTTTAATTAGATAAATTTAAAAAATTAATAAAATAAAATTATCTTACAATTAACATTGTTTAAATAGTTATTAAAATTAACAACCGTTTCATTTCTTAATGTAATTTAATTTTATAACATTATAAGGTAAAAAATTTATATGATATAATAAATAAAAAATGATTCAAATATAAATATAATTTTTATAACATATAAAAATAATTATTGATTTTCTAATATAAATGTGTTGTTAAATTATTACTTTTATAACTATATATAATTCTTTTACAATGTTTGTTTTAAATAATTATTAATTTTTTAATATAATTAACAATGTTATAAGACAAAAAAATCACATGGTATAATAAATTAAAAATGGATCAAATGTATACATAATCTCTATATCATATAAATACATGCCCTATGAAGTTGATGAACATAAGAATGCATTTTATATCATGCATCCTACCATTAAATCTCATGTTGCCCATAAATTACAAATTACAATTTTGCTTCACTTTACCAAATATGGTTTTCACTATCTCAACAAACCCACAATAGAAGCTCTCCCCTAATGGTCGTCGTCGCTGTCGTCGGAGAAGGAATGCAATGTTCAATCCACTCAAATCGCACACTGATGAGTCACCAACCGGCACCAAAACTTCTGCACTCCATCGATTGTGGGGAGGTAAGTCAGCCCTTGTCCCTTTGATCTCTCCTCGTGTAGACTTCAAAGGAAGTCGCGGTTGGGTTAAACTTGAATATATCTTCTTCTTCTTCATTAATCTTCGTGGCAGATGGGATGGATGGTTTGAAACTGGAAATCTCTCCATCACGGGTTTCACCCATTATTGAAATATTTGTCGAAATCTATGATTTTTTTTTTTTTTTGAAAATGTTTTTATCTTTCTATTCTTATTTAAAAAAGAAAAAAAAAATCTCGAATTGGAAAAACTTTTGTAATCCAACCGAGTTTTACCTATTCAATCCCGAGTTATGCATAGGATCATATCTAGTCTCGGACTCGTCGTGGTAAATGATGAGGCCGATACGACTCGGCTGAGTTGTACTCAAGGATTGAAATGTCGAAAAATCTCGGCAATATATCAGAGAAAAATCGCTTATCGGTCGGCTCCGACACAATATTCGTCACCGAATATCGGTCGACGGAAAGTTCGGTAATGTTTCGAAAATATCGCCGATATTTCGGTATTTATCGGTATTTTAACCGATTTTTCGGGAAATTCTCCGATATTTCCTACCAGTCCAGCCCGCGCACAGGATACAAAATCTGTCCAATTTTTTTTTAAAAAAAAACATAAGATGCTATTTGGTAATCAGATCATGATTTGCAGGCAAAGGTTGTGTTTTTCAGCCTGGCTCAAAAATCGTGGATTTAGGGTTCGTGAAATATAAATCCAATGGCACAAAAGCAAAGAGACCCCTAGAACGGATCCAGAAAACACGGAGCCAAAAAAAAAGGATTTTTTTTGGTTTTCCTTGGGGTTTTGCATGGATTTTCTCGGAAATCAAGCGAGGATGAATTTTCCCAGAAATCGAATGGGGGATGGTTTTTCTTGGGAATCAAACGGGGGTTGCAAAAAAAGAAAATAATAACATGATTAGATTAGTACCTGCTAGGATTGAGAGTGGCAGAGGAAAATAGGGCCTTTTTAGGGATTCTCTCGTCTGGAGGGCAACTTCAGAAAAGGGCCTTTTGATTTTTAGATCTAGTAGTAGAGATAAAAACAAAAATTAAAAAAAGGAAACAAATCATTAGAACAATTTTCCTCTCTCTATATAAATAATTATTAATCATCCATCTTTATTTTGATTAATACATTATTAATCATACATTTTGGTTTTTAAATAAATTAATGTTAGTAGAAAAAGTTGTTAAGACATATTTTTAATAAAATCTCAAATAAAATATTTTACATAAATTAATTTAATTTTTCATTTAAAATATAATAAAATATGTTTTAATCAAAATATTTTAAAAAAATTTAAATAAATATTGTTTTCAACAAGATAGACTCCCTTTATCTAACAATATGATGGAACCACATGAATTTTCATTTTGATATTAAGGACTATTACAATGTCATATGTATTATATTTATGTATAAATTGTTTTTATTCGATAAAATCAAATATTTCTTAACTCAATTCTAACTTTATATACTTTCAAAATTTATATTTATTATTCTTAAAATTCAAATATCGAATCTATCGATATATCTGTCTACTGATGTTTTTACTATTGATCATATCTATGTTAATTACACTTATAAAATAACTTTAAAATGTGTATTCTTGTTTATTTTATCATTTTTTGGAGTTTTTCCAAGCATTTCTATGGATTTTAAATAATTTTTACTCCACTGATATTTTTCCGGTATTTATAACATATCCGTAATTATCGATATTTTCATTCTTGGTTGTTCTAAACTTGATCAATATTTTAAGCCCTGCCAATTACATTTTTTTGTTATGGTTAAGAAATTTCCATTATACTTTGTTCTTATACGGGCTATTTTAAAAAAGATGTCACAATGTTTTACTCATTTTAGTTGGTTTTGTAATGTTTCAAACTCATTTCTTTTTATCATACTTGGATGTAATTGCTCTTAAGATTTGGTTTAGTACAATGTGGAAGTTAAATCTTTAGTTTTAACTTGCCCCCATGGAACCATTGCACTACTATATATAGAGAGGAACCAAGTCCCAATTGTATGATAGTTTTTCCTAAAGAAATGGAGAATTGATATCTTGCCTACCATACATATAAAGATTATTATCACATGTATATAGGGACCAAGCTGCACTATAAATTGAAAAAAAATGATACCTTGCTTCACTTTCTCCTAACACTATTATTGTATGCACCCTCAACCAAATGAATACTAATAAGACCATTAGCATGCATATTTAAAATTTAAGGATACTATTTAGTGGATAAACTTTCCCAGATTATTACTAAAAATGATATGCTTGGGAATGATTCTAAAAGAATTTTTTTTAGAAAAGGAAAATATATCTGCCCTCATGGTTTTTGTTCGAGAAGTACACAATTATGCTTTTGTAGTCATTTTGCAAAAGATGATGAAATATTCTCAAAAGGGAAAATTGCATGCATCCTCTAGTGGATGAGAATTTTTCAGGTGGAGAAAAAAACAAAAGAAAAAGGATTAGTTATATTTTTTAAAAAAAATTATTACTGATTTATCATTTTTCATCCATCAATTTAAATAAACTTAAAGGAAAGTATAAGAGAAACCATCATTTTAGGAACAAACTTATACTTGTTTGGTGACAGTTTTTATTTTTTCACAACAATTTCAAGAAAATTATTGAATTGTGAAAATAAAATTGCAGTACTAGAAAAACTAGAAATTTGGAACCATGCCCAACCTGGGGTTTAGGTTGGCATGAGCAAGGTATTTGAATAGGTTAGGGTTTAGGCCTATGCTAAGCTGAAAGTATTAAGGTTCGTAAAGATTCAAGACATGACCAACCTATCGAACCCGAGCCATTACATAATTATTTGTTTATTATAAAACCATCGAAGTGTTTAAACCCCTCTAAATTACACAATAAAATAAAATAATTTTGCTTTTGCAAAGGTATAAATTTAATATATCAATTTCCAATTTTTTTTAAATCAATCGAGCAAATTTAAATTTTGCAGTAACTTCCTTCTTAAAAGATAAATAGAACTATGTTGACATGCATGATCTTAATATTCACAAATTAATGTAAAATAATGTAGAGCACTCATTGCCTTTGGGATCAATTTGCCATAGTAATTTTTACCAGATAATGAAATACAGTGCATTAATGACATAACTGTACATGATTGCCTGTATTAATCTGCAATCTCGACATTTTCTTCTAAGGAATATTTTAACTGATATGAAGAAGCAGTTTCATTATTTTCTATGAACAATTTGTTTATTAAGAACCTGCGGATTTTTCCATCGTATTGAAGTTTAAAAAAGAAACAAGGAGGAGCATATTTTTCATTTAGAAATTGTCCACCGACAGAGTTTGTGGGGGTGGATTGCCCAAGACGGATTCATCTCGACTTAATGGTGCTGAAGATCAAGACAGAGTTATTTGATGAAAAGTATCTATATGCTGGAAATTGGATCATTACATCTCATTTCACCATCACTGTTTTTAGGGGGAAAAGCTCATTACACCATGAAGCTTAAAGAAAGGAACATATGGAACCCTAGGAATCCTCGTCGTAGCTACACTGCGATACCTTCTTAAAAATGGGAAACTCACGGCATTACCCATTGGAAGATTGAACGGGTACCCATTCAGTACCTTGGAATTTTCCTCGTATATATAACATGAACAAAGCCATTGAAAAAGACTTTGTATGACTCACTCATTTGATTTGGGTCGTTTGGATAAAGCCATTTAATTAAAAAGATTTTGTAAGGTTCATTGACATGAATCGAGTCGTGTGGATAAAGCCATAGCATTGAACATCTTGCTTGCTATATTGCATTTAATCATCTCATTGCTTCTTATGGGAAGAAATTTGAAGTCTTTGTTTGCTTAAACCATGTATTAAATCAATACCCTCGAATTATATGCATGAAGTTTTCATCTCAATCTTACTAGTAATTGAGCTGCTTGTTATCTGCGATTTAAACTGATTGGGCTTTTTGTTTTATTATTCCACTATCAGATCTGGAGCACAGTGTTAATTTAGTGTCATTCTTCTTCTGAACGCCTCTTCTTTGGTAAGAATGGAAGATTTATCGGGTCCATGTGCATTTTTTTCATATGCAAAGCTGGTTCCTGGTTCTCTCTCTCTCTCTCTCTCTCTCTCTCTCTCTCTCTCTCTCTCTATATATATATATATATGTAATCTTCATAGCTATGTAGGATATGAAACACCTCTACAAACACAAATTTGTGGAGCAAGGAAAATAAAATACCTATACAAAATGTGGCAGTACCGGCCATTTTCACTGTGCATTGGCTGGAGAATACTTTCGTGAGCATTAATTCTTGTCCAATTTAGTCCACATGGTTAATTTCGTGGTTTTGTCTATATGTTTTCTACTATGAGATGATATATGTATGTATGTATAGAAGTGAAAAATGAATGGAAATGGCACTTCTCTTGGGACCTAGAAAACTATAATATTCAAGCTGTGACTCCTGCAGTATATTTCTTAATTTAGGTTATTCTAGTGAACACTTATCTGGTGGTGCTTGACAGATTTGTCTTTTCAAATAATCCATCTTTATAAAGCACTTGTTAAGTATGTCAACAAGCAAGGAGTCTCCCCTCTCCATGAAAGATTTTCTCTTGTTGGAAAAGGAATGCTCTATGGCTTGCTAGACTGCCACAGGCTTTTAATTTGCAGTACTGTAGGGTCCTTCTTCTTGTCACACTGTGGCACCCTGTTAGAAATAATCCACATAAGATAAAATTACAACAATGGAATCCAGTCGCAGCAAAAAGCGTTCCAGCCAGGCATGTCACTGCATATGCTGGAAATGTAACAACTTCAATCCATCTCTAAGGACAAAGAACTGCCCTGACCTTTACCCCATGGCCACTCATGGCATTGACTCAGGGAAGAACCATGTAGTGTTACTACCTATGGAGAATAGGCATTCCCATGTGTATGAGCTTTTACTGAAGAGAAATATTCTGAAAGATATACTGTATTTGGTGGAGTGGATGATAAAGGGAATAGTGCATTGCATCTTGCTGCAATGTTTACAGTTTATCATCTTTGCTCACTCTTTGTGCTGCATATGGGAAATCAAGTGATATGAGGTTTGAGACTGATAGGGTTCAAGATCAAAGAACTCACCTGACTCTCTAACTCCTTTATTGTTAGAATACCTGCCCGAAGGTTGTAACAACCAAATATTGTTAGAGTACTCAGCTAGTGTAGTTAGCAACCTTGTTCAAGTAAGTAGGTTAAGTTGTTAGGGTTAGCTATGAAGGGAATTAAGCCGAATTCCCAACCTATGAGAAATAAAAAAAAAAAAAGAGAAAAACACATATAAAAAAAAAACAATCACATGTACAAGACAGTATTTACGTGGTTCGACAATTTGCCTATGTTCACAGAGTTGCAGGGATATTACTATTATCAGGGAAGAATACAGAGTACCACCGTTGGCTACAATATTTTCTCTCTATATGAAAAACGGGCACACCACTACACTAAAAAACCCTAATTACAAAAGGCGGTTCCACAATGGGCTAAACGAGCCCAAAAATTTTTCCCAGGAGGCGTTGCCCCCGAACCCCAAGGAGGTTTGTCTATGAGCACTCTAACTTGGCCCGATAAAACCACATAATATTATTCAGGTCAAGTCATCAAATTGAATAAAACAAAACTAAGCTTCACAAAGCCCGACAAGCTAGATAAGTAGTTATTTTCATGTAATTGATACACCATGTAAATACAACATGGAAAAACTGGTTTGATATAGATTTTCTTCCTTTCTTCATCTTTGTGTTTCTGCAAGTTTCTTCAGAGACATCAAATTCTTTTTGTTTTTTAAGATTTTTTTTTTTCATTATGTATCTATTGTAAAATACAAAAACCAGCCACTAGATATTAACTAAGGACTTTGGCTAGCTATTTTTGAGTAATTGGTTTTTGTGGCATATCGTGATTTTCCTTTTATATACTTGCTTTTTATGGCAGTACCAGACTATATAACATATTTTCTCACATGAACACGAAGATCTGGTGCAAAAGGGTGGACAATGGCTGGCTATCAAAGCCAATTCATTCCGGTGGTGGCTACTCTCGTTGCAACTGTTGCCTTCACCACATCACAGCTGTACCAGGAGGCACCAAGAAAACAGCACTTCATATCTTTGCAATTTTGTGACTTATTGCTCTTTGATTTTCATCACCACATCTAGGTGTCAAGAACAAGATTTTGGCTCTGATTTGCCCAGCAAGCTTTTGGTTGGACTAACTTCTCTTTTCACATCCAAATTGGCTACCTTGGTCATTTTCTGTGCTGGCCACTTCATTGTTCTCCGAAAGAACTCAGACCCGCATTGCCAGTATGTTCAGTAACATGTCTTGCAGTAACATGTCTTGCAGCAACATTTTTTGCAATAGCCTAGCTTCATTGTAGAGGTTGAGGAAGTTGGACACTCATAGACGTTTCCTTTATTCCTGCCTCAGACCAAGGATGCCACCCCGTGCCCGAATCCTTCATATATGGTAAAGAAATCGAAAAAAAAAAAAAAAACTTTGAATATTTGCTTCAAAAATGACCCACCATATATATTTTAATGGCCTATCTACGGCATATGGATAGGGCTATTGTGATATTTCTTTCATAACGAAGAAGAATCAAGTACATACTCTCATGTGTATGTTATTCAATCGTTTCCATATTAAACTCTGCTTAAGTTTATAAGAACATTTTGAAAAAAATGATAAGTTCTAGAGTATTTATTGTTAACATTGAAGTAGAGAGAAGAACGAATCATGTTTTCACAGGAGTAGAATCCAAAACTGAACATTAGTTTATCATTCAATGACTGATTTAGAAGGATTTACTTTGGTTTGCTCCAATTATTTCTATTCAAAATTTATGATGGTTGTCGACTTGTCCAGAAGAGTGATTGCATCTTGTATTGTATTTTTATTTTTGGAGTCATTATTTGACTGAGTTCCACAATAGTGGAAAATTCTCTCTTCCCCCTTCTATAGATGTAGGCAAATTACCGAGTCACATTATATATTTGTATCATATTCTTCTTTCTTATTTATGCTTTTAACTTGTTCTTTCACTTTTTTCACTAAATTTTACACTTATTTCATTGAATTTCTACTTCATTTTGTACAATTGCACAAAACTATCTTAAATAGTATATATTCATGCGATATCAAAGTGGCAAATGCATTACCACCAAGTGAACGATTTGACTAGTCAAACCATCAATCAGACACTGGTCTGGTTTGGTTCTTCGTATTGGATATGATATGAATTGGGCCAGGATTGATTCGAACTACCCATGATTAAACCACAGAATTGGTGGTTTGGGTACAACTCGCGTGTGGGCAAGGCCTGATACAAGCCTGAACATGGGCCATAACTAAAGGCCTATAATAAGCGACACGTATCACTCTGTGGGTGGCCTTCTTTAAAGATTGTTTTTGTTTCTTCCAGATGTGTGATTGCTTCAAATGGTTTGTTTTGCAATTGTACATGCTAGGTTTTTAACTTTGAAGAGGTCCTTTTGTGGGCAAAATGCTAACATGGACCAACAGGTTATGACCACATTTTTGCATATATGCATTTAAATTATATATATATACACACTATTTTTAAACTTCAAAATAAATATAAATATTTATCTATATTATAGGATAATAAATATTAAAATAATATAAATAAAATAATTTATTAATTTTTAATATATTAAAATAATAGATATGTAGCTATTGAAATTTGAATACATTTAAATAATAAAATCTTATTTCATTTTAACAAATAAAATTTGTATTAATAGGTCTATATGTGGTCCTTATCATAATTTAAACAGCCAATATTAATGGTGAAATGATAAGACGTATTTAAAATTTTTAATGATGTATATATTTTATAATTATTTTTAATGTTAATAAAAATAAATTAGATATTTATGATGTCATAGTTCAACTACTAATTTGACTAGTAAATCGAGATCCAATAACTTTTCATTTCAATGATCAGTTCTATTTTAAAATATAGTTATTTTTTGTTTCAAGAAAGTATTAAAAAATTTTATCAAGAAAAATGATTTTCTCTTCTTTTGTTTTCCTATAAAAAATATGAAAGAAAATTGAATATAATTAAAATTTGTTAAAAACTTATGTATTTTCAAATTATTTAATCTCTATATACAAAGTGTTAAAATAAGTTAAATGAGTTTGAAGTGATGCATAAAGATAATTTATTTACTTTAAAGCAATTTTTTTTTAGTCTTCACTTTTTTCTCTTAGTCTAGTTTGGTTATTAAGAAAATGGAAGAAAATGGGGGAAGAAGGGGTGGGGTGGGAGAGACGTTGAAAAGTTAAACCTTATTTAGAAACTTTTAAAATATTATAATTGGATTTAGTTTATAAAAATTCAAGAGAGAATATTTTATTTTAAATGATGATTATTTTAGTTTCCATTTTTGAGCTGTCAAATCCAAAAAGGTTTTTATATT